>NW_025544779.1:1218381-1481982 GCF_000003525.1 Blastomyces dermatitidis ER-3 | reverse complement strand
CACTATGATGCTGTCCAATTTTTGCCTATTTGCATGCAGCGCTGGTGGTTTCAGGATGTGCTGCTAAAATCCTCCCCGCGTCAGGATAGTTGGTACGCGGAGCCAGAAAACATCAGGGAATATAAGCGTGGAGAATTAATTAATTCGATCCCGCCAGGTTGAGAACAAGCTGAAACCACTTCTCCCTCTAGGTGGAAAAATCTCCGTGGACTCGGTACTCCGTATATCAGTATCTACTTTAATTGTCCTGCGCAATTCGGATCCATCGCAACTCCTCGTCTTCCAGGCGGCATATTGCCGCAAACGAAGATTGCAGTCCATCATATATACCCTTCGACCTGGATCCGCTACTGGTGGACTCTTGGGGGTCTTGATGCCCAATAGTACAGTCTCCATAGACGTAGTATTTGTAAGATAATTTTGTCCTTGTTTCTTGTCTTGATCTGGTCGTGGTTGCTTGCGCCAACTATGCCCGCCCGACAATTGCTAGCTAGCCGTCGCGCTGAACCAAGGGTGGTGGGTGATGGTCACCGATTACAAAGGGCTACATTCTCAGCTCGCCGCTGGCCCGCAATCCGGGTATGCCACGCTCGATTCGGTACGCGTGGTCCTCAACGAGGGACGGAAGATTGGATTAGCTGCCGACGTCAGGTACGCGATATGGGGTTATTCTGGAGGCTCATTGGCTGGCGGTTCGGCTGCAGAGTTGCAACCGCCATACGCGCCAGAGTTGCACTTCACGGGGGCCGCCTTGGGCAGTATCATCGTCAATATCACCTCAGTCGTAGAATAGATTAATGGAGGTATATTCTCGGGTCGCTTATTTAGAGGTTTCTACGGTCTTGCCAAGACCTATCAGAATCTCACAGCGTGGATGGATGAGAATGTGCTGCCTGACAAAAGGGCCGAGTTTTTCAAGCATGCTACAAATTGCCAGATCCAGGGAATAGATGGAGCATTCCATGATATTTTCTCCTATTTCATTGATGGCGAGAGGCCCATTTATGAGCCCGTCCCCGCATCCGTGCTTGACTGGTCTGGGCAGATGGGCCGTCGCGGAATGCCGACCATGCCGCTGTTCATGTATAAAGCGTTCGGGGACGAGATAAGCCCTGTTGAAGACACTGACAAGCTGGTACATAAATATTGTAGTAACCGGGCCACCTTTGAGTACTATCGAAATTTGATAGGGGGGCACGTCACTGAAGCCATCATCGGATCTGTAAACGCTTTAGAATGGGTTTCAGATCACCTGGCTGGGAGACCTGTGCGGAATCTGGGATCTTGCAGGACAGAGAATGTACTCATAACAAAGATTTGATCCCTCCGCCCTTTCAACTCTCGGCATGGAATTGTACTCTCTCCTAGGGTCAATTATAGGTTCCAGTTTGGGAACGTCATGAGAACAGTGTTGGTAAGGTGTTATTTTCCATCTCCTTGATATTGTTGCAGTTGGAAAGTCCGGGTTACGCTGCTGAGTCGTAGGTTGATAAAGCACGGGCGGTGCGGTTATTCACTCAAAACCGGGAATTAACTAATATCAGACAGGCATATGAGAAAGCGAGCGTGAAAGGGATTAGTGGGAATAAGAGTTTTGGAGAAACTGCTGGAGAGCAATATTTTCCATGATCTCAAAGGCTGGGAAAGAGCGGCGATGTGCGACTGAGCCAAAGTTATGAAATCAAGTGATAAATAATCTGTTTGCATTCCATATATACTGAAATTAAGAGTTTTAGCCCATGCATTCAAACATGGCATTAAACCAGTCCACATGAGAAATAAATGCCTTATTTGTTAAAAAAGGATGACGGAGTTGCAGTCGGGTGAAAATGCCCCCACTGTGTTTAGTGATATGGTGGATACTTCATTTTTCAGCCTCTGATATAGAAGTATATGCAGCTTTAAGCTACTTCCCAAAGATTTTGGGAAAAAGGAAGGCTCGGGAATTGGTAAGACCTCATGCTATGGAGCTCTCTTTCTGCTGGCAATTTGCAATTGTTTTGATGAAATGTATGCCTCGTGATAGGTCGTTGAAGTTAGGGGGGTGTGTAATATAACTGCGCGGTTCTGGTTGTTGCCATGGACTAATGTTGATGTTTCGCAAGTTCCTAAGAGGGAGTGGATGTCATTGAATTTTCCTTGGTACTTTCCCACATTGAATTGGTGAACAAGATATCCTGTGCAGGGTATGCAGCTCCATTGTTTGTTTATCGAAACGTACCACCTAGACCGAATATCTAGGTACATATTTCAGGTTTTGATATCCTTCCAGCCCCATCAGCTATATCTGTGTACTGGGTTAGTATTTGATTATTCCTCCCATCTCGAATACACCACACCGATGCCGGCTTTGCGATAACTAGCGGCAGGACGAGTGGACGAGTTGGGATGTGACGTAGCGATTTAGAATACCGGATATCTGGCTATTTCCACACGCTTCTTCAAGAACGTCAAGCCTGAATTGGCATGGAAAAATGAAAGGTAACATGATGCCGCAGCAGATACTGCATGGGACAGAAAGAAGCATAATGGTGCGTAGGACGACTTGTTTGTGTACAGTGTTGTTTGATGTTGCTTGTTTGTTTTTTGTACTTTATTCCATGCGCGTCATCAGTGGAAGATAGTTGAGCCGCAGATGGCCGAGCAGGTCACATGATCTGCTGCGGAACCTGCTGAGTCATCGTTTTAGATTCATGATAGTAGTCAAAGCCTCATATCGTTCCCAAAGAGGCAAATTGCCAATTGCCACTACTGCCATTATCCGATGTGAATGGCCAAGTGGGATACGCATAGCGGAAACTTCATCATCTCATCTGCATCTTCTTCATCTTCAACCAAACTGGCCCAACATCAGCTTCCATCCGGATATCCCGTCGTTAAGACGGGCGCTGCAAACATCTGTTGGAACCTCTGCGTGGCTGGCGTGTTTGGTTTGCAAGCTAACCCAACAGGCCAAGTTTTTGCTTCCTTGCTTCCGAGCTCCACCTTGCCAATAACAACGAGCTTCTGTTTCTGCTGCCAATGCAGCTAAGAGCTAGCCGCGGGTGTTTGTCTCTCCTTTGTACTTCTCGACCAGAACCTCATCCCCTCCTGCACCTACGCCGCGGGGGAAGCACACATCCGTAACCAGGCCATTGTCTCCGAAGTTTTCCGTCTCGTTTGAAAATACACCAATGTCCGCCTCAGTGGCTCAACGTGTCCACGGATCTTGAATCCCCACACTCCCGCTTGCTTTGTTCCCTGGCGATCCAACGATCCAGAAACCTGCTTTTGCAGCTCATTGGGTTACTGTCGTTGGTGGTGAACAAACATGGCTGAGTAAGATTCTTCCACAACTCCACATAGATATATAGTGATGGAAGGCTGCTATCTGCTGAGGGAAAACCAGCCTGTAGTCGGCTTTTCCTTATTCAACGATTGATTGATTGGTTTGATCCATTGCTAATAAAAATGGGCATCAGATTAATTTCCATCCACGGATGGGGCTACCCGACCCTCCGGGCATCCTCCACGTCATCCGACCCCGTGCAGAAGCTACGCCCGAATTCCTCTGATGTCAGATCTATTTCGCCAAACAGGAGAATCCCAAAGTCCAAGTCGAACAATGCCCTGGCTGATATGATAGCCGGTTCAGGCACTTCTGGTATCTCCCGTGCTGCCCTTGAAGACCCCTCCGAACATTCCCTCTCCACACTGCGCGACCCTCGAGTTTCTAGCACATCGGACTTATCGACTTCGGCCTCGTCCCCACACCACCCCGACCTAAGCAGCGAGGTCGCAAATCTTAGCGACAAGCTTATCCAGGCCATTAATTACCAGACAGTCTTGGACGATACTCTGGCGGCCACACGCCAGGAGTTGGAGCAGGCGCATATGAGAGTTGGACAACTGGAGAAGCAAACCCGTCAATATGAAGAAGATATCACTAATGGGGTCCTAATAAGGAGGGTGGATGTGGACAAGGAGTGGACAAAGCTGAAGGATGAGGCAGCTGAACAAAGATCTCGACGTGCAACTATTGAAAAGGAGAAGAAAGCTATCGAACTGGAACTCGAAAATCTAACCGCAGCGTTATTTGAGGAAGCTAATAAGGTGGGACTTATACTTCCCGGACGGATTATGATTTCCTATGACTCTTATCTAACTGTGTATTGTAGATGGTAGCCGCCGCACAATTGGAACGAAAGAATGTCGAACGGCGAAATGAACAGCTTCGAGCGCAAATTCAAGACAATGAAATGCTTCTTGCCTCCCAGCAGGAGCAACTGAGCGAGTTAAAGACGGTCATACAGAACATGAATACGGATCAGGATGAAATTCGTAGTCGGACGGATGCATCCACCACGCCTTCTTCTCCAGGTGGAACGCACCAGCCTATTAGTACCATAGATCGCCTTCTGGAGGCGATGAACCTTTATCCTACCACACCTGGCTCTGGAGAAATCTCGCCCGGCCCCTCAACAAGTTTCTCACATTTAATAAAATCTGTCTGTCGGACTGATATTCAAGCCTTTGAGGATTTCCGCGCAATGCTACAACTTGCTAAAACCTCCAAGCCGCCAAGTAGAGTTGGGAGTGGATCGTATGGTGGATTGAATGTAATGGGATTCGGCAATTTCACAGGCAACAAGGAAAGTCAACACAAACACTCATATTCTAATGGTTCGGCAAGGTCTTTCCCAGGCTTTCCCGGTTCGCCGGGCAGTAATTCGTCCCCTCGCGAATCACATGCAGCAGCGTTAAAGGAAAGCCGGTTCTACAAACGGGCGCTTGCGGAGGATATTGAACCAACCCTCAGATTGGATGCCGCGCCCGGAATATCGTGGTTAACCCGTCGTACTGTTCTAAGTAGCATATGTGAAGGAGCCCTTGTCGTTGAATATATACCAGCCGTTGCTGCGAAATACTCATCTCCATGTGCACTTTGTGGGGAAGCGCGAACAGGAGGAGAGAACGCCCGAACTCACCGTTTCCGTACTTCGGACAATGAAAACGCTCAACGATACCCAACGTGTACGTTATGCTTGGAAAAGCTCAGGTCTTGCTGCGATTTCGTTGGGTACTTACGACTGATCGTCGACGGCCACGTTCGCATCTTGGATGAAGAAGATGAAAAGGAAGCGTGGGAAGAGACTATCCGCCTCCGAGAGCGAATGTTCTGGGCTCGAATAGGCGGAGGAGTCGTTCCTGCTTTCCTCCAGTCGAAAAGTTCTGATAAGAACAGTGCAGCTCCCAGCATTGATTCGCCTTACCCAAAGTGTGAGAACCAAACGGAGCCCTTGGAAAGTCCGTTTACACCTGATCTAAATCGAATCCCGAAAAACGGTGCTTCCCAAGTAGAAGTCAGTGAATTTCCTGAAACCCAAGAGCACGAAACCGCCGAGGCCGTCGACTCCGGAGTTGAAATTAGCCTAACAAAAAGCTCAATTGATGCCAACGAAAATCAACCCCTAGACCGTCAAAACAACTCTTTGAACGAACCACCAGCGCAAGCTACAGCTGAGACAGAGATTCCTCAACAGCATGCGTCAGATTCCCTGAGACCAGTGACACCGTCGAGACCTAGTGCGGGAACTGATCCACAATTAAAGGTTACGTTCCCTAGCACAGCCGAGCTTTGAGCATGATACCTGTCTATGTCATTAGCTCTAGAGTGCAGATTTACAGAATTTTACCCCGATTAACCCAAACTCCCCACAATTTCTTCTTGCTACCGTGTCTTTGTAACGGCAAGTGTCGGATTCCGTTTGACGTATACGTCACCTGGTTGGATGTATATCTTCCATTCTTTGGGCGCAGGGCGCCTGTACCATTACCTGCATAAATATTATATATACTTGTTAACCTCGGGTTTTTCCGTCCGCCTCGACACGCCGCAGCCTCTTATCTTGCCCTCGCTATCGGCCTTGTACCATCCTCCGACGGGTCCACCAAACAACATTACTCTTCCCTTACCTGATTACCTTCTCGCTATCTGCGTTTCTCCTACCAATTTCTCCAGTGTCCTTTTTCAGTTCCCATTTTTTCGCAATATGATAGAAATCTATATACGCCATTTTCCAACCATGTCAATCAGATCCAAAAAAGTTTTAGGCAGACGTTCGTGATCTCGATATTTTACTTTCTTTTGATATAGGACACCAACTACGGCCACGTATTTCCTGAGCCACAGCTTCGTGTGCCCTTTTCTCCAGGATCACTCGCCATACGCCTGCCTCACCATTTACTTTCCACACTTTGGTTTTATTCGCGCGTGAAGCTCACCATCCTTTTGTGGCTACGCTTCACCTATGCATACGCCTCCTATTATCCCCACCGATCGCAGTTTGCTCTTCTCGATTTGATGTGATTTGCGGACCAAGACTGGCCGATATGGGATAGGAAAGTGCGGGTAATTGTCCTCGATTAACTCCATCCATAAGCGGACTCTTTCGTATTCACACGGCCCTTGCTCTTACTACTTTATTCTTTTTCTTCTACCCCCTACTCATTGTCAAGATACAATTTTTTAGTCCCTTTCTACTACAACGAATCATTTTTTGTCCGTCCTATCCCTATGGCGTATAGAGGTTTAGCCCGGTTGTATTTCTTTGTCTGGCCTTGTTCCTTGGTTGTTATTTAAAGTGCTATGACGTTGTTGATATCAGGGCGCTTGTACCTCCTTTTGTTTTTCTAGTTTCGTCCTTGTTTTGTTTCGCTGGATATCCTTTTCCGATTTTCCGACTTTTTATTATTATGGTTTAGGAACAGGGTTAATCGCGTTATTGGGGTGAGATTAGCATGTCTTCTGCACTTGATTTTTCACTTTTGTTTTCTTATTTGGTTTCACCGGAGGGCCTCGAGCTTGTTTTTGAGTTGGTTCTTTCCATAGAGATTAGAGATGTGGATTGATGGATTGATACTGTGTGGTAGGGATGCATGAAGTAGGACAGGAACCGCTATATTTCATAAGAGAATATTTGATCATCACGTTTATTTTTGCCTTGGCCTCTTCTCTTAGTCGGTAGCTTGAGAATCTATTTTTCTCTCCCGCAGTGGCCCTTGTGTTGTAGAAGATATAAGGATAAGGACGAAGCTAAGTTGTACAGTTTTATTTGGAGGTGGATGTATCCAATCCCTTCATAAACGGTGGAGGTAATTCCCTAATTATACCTAGTAGTTTACCTCCCCTAGCATATAGTAGATGGAATAATACAATGATGCAATAAAATTAAAAAAGAAAAAAAGAAAAAAAAAAAAAAAAAAAAAGAAACTCCAGCCCAGAAACGCAGGGTAGAATATAATAGAACAAACACAGCTAACCATGTGAAAAAGAACACCCTCCCCCCCAAAAATTATTTTGTATCCATTCTCCTCATTTTCCCATAATCTGTTAGATAGTTCACTGCTTAAACTTCTGATGAATATGTCTGATCTGCTCCTCGATATTAACACTCTGCCCGGGCGGCGGCGGGCCGCCAGGCGGTGGATGACCAGGGATATGCGGGCCCTGGGGTTGCCCAGGTCGGTCCGGTGGGTGACTTTGACCCGGAGCGAGCTCATAACCAGGCATACCCAGTGGCATACCACCAATCCCCATACCCGTCGCAGCGCGCTTACGTCTCCCTTCCTCCTCTGGATCGAGCGAGCCGCTACCATCACCCTCCTGGGCGCCATCAGTGGTGACTCCTGGACTCTCAACTGCGCTAAGGGAAGGATCGAACACGTCCGTTCGCTGACTAGCCAGGCGCTTGAGGTTATTGAAAACGTCCGCAGTGGAGAGATTTGTAGTTGCGTAGCGGGCTTCCGCCTTTGCGCGTTGCTCCTTCCAACGAGGGTCCTGTAGCTCAATGCGCATGTGATGGTCGATTTCGTTGACGGGGATTTGCTGCCTGCAGTTGGGGCAGAGCGTTGTTGGGGTGGCAGTAGTGTTGAGGCGTTTGGCTTGGGCGCGAGGCACGTAGTCGGAACGAATACGCATAGGTTGGGTGGAGCCTGGTGGTGGAGTGGGTACGGCGCGTGCGGCGGCCTGCGCTGCCTGTGCCCGTTGGCGCTCTTGTTGACGTTCACGGATGCGGTCTTCTTCTTCAGAGACTACAGGTGCGGTCATTGGAGTTGTTGGGGTCGAGATAGGTGTGGGGGATTGCGGGGTGAATGGGGATGGCTGTTGCGCTTGGAAGTCTGAGGTAGGGGCAGGCATGGCGGGCTGTAGGGTTGGGGAGGAGACGCCTTGCGGGGGTGGATAGGCATTGTAGTAGGTTGTTTCTTCGTCAGTGGGCATGGCTTCTTCGATACGTCTGTCGTGAGGTTGTAGAGACATCATTGCCTTTTGTTCTAGAGAGGCGGTCTGGAGATCGTTTAATGATGTAGGGGGTGGGAGCTCGGCCTGGTCGTCCGCTTCCGTGAACAGAACCGTTTCCACTACCACGAAATCATGCCAATCAATCTGTGCGTATGCGATACGTTCTTGTTCATCTTGCTCCTCCTTCTTTTGCTTCTGTTGTTCCTGGAATTTGACCCACTCTGAACGCTGTTTTGCACGATCTAGGATGTGATACTTGTCCTTCACATTTTTCTCTAGCTCCACTATTCGACTCGACGTTGAATTGGGGCCATCGGATTCGTCTACTTGAAGAAGGGATGTGTATTGGTCGACAAGCCGAGTGAAAAACTGGTAGAGGCTGTGCTGCGGCCGAAGGAAGTCAAACTGGAAGTTTCTCGTTTCGCGCTGGGACAGGGCGGTCATGAACGATTTCCCTCGCTTGGCGACAAACAGGGCAGTCAGTTTGACTACTTCTAGATCCAGAGCATTGATATTCGGCATACGCGCAGAGTAATGAAATTCTGGGGGCTGAGCAGGGCCTTTTGGTTTCTCGGGCTCTGTTGCTGCCACCGGTTCCCCAGCTCGGCCAGCAGAAACCGCAGTCCCCCTACCAGCCTTGATTTCGCTGAGGCGCCATGAGTAAAATGCGGCATATGCATCGCTCGGATTTAAAAAGGAGAATTTCGGATTAGATCTTTCTTTTTCGCGGACTCGGTCTGATAACGCATTGAGACAGGAATCAGCAGCTAGTTGCAGAGCAGCAGTCGGAACCCGATGAGGAGCCTACCTTCAAAAACAGGACCGTTACGCGCCACGAACCCGGCAGTCTTCTCAATAATAGCTAAAAAAAATAATATTATCAGCCACAAGATCCATCTCACAGAGGGTTGGTTGACACTATAGCTCAGGAAGAACTAACTTCTAATATCTTTAGGCGGCAGAACAATGCCCTCGGGAGGTTTGCTCACTTCCTCGGGTAAGCCTGGCGGCGTCGTAGCGGCTCCATTTGTAGCAGACGGAGTCATGACGGGCGGTATGGCTGTTGCTGGCAGAGAGATGTCTGTCAAGCGCGGGTTCGATGCGGCGAGGGATATATAATATATATATATAGCTTATGTAGCGCCTTGATGGCATTGCCCTAGCGATCGCTCCGCCTGCACGTGATCTCTCATGTTATATAACGTAGCTAGCTGCTCCCATAATAATAGAAGGATCAACCTTTCCCACTTACAGGTTATGGCCCGGAACGTTCGCGTTTTTCTTTTAATAAGACCCCTTATACGCGTTTTTATAGAAGGATTACACTGTAGTCAATTGCCCGCAGATTGGTTCACTTTTCTAGGTTGATTTGAATAGGAGACGCCCTCAGTACCCAGAACAAGCAGACGCGTCTAGGGATTAAGAGGCTGCGTTCTTTCTTCAAGTCAACAACTGGATGAGATTGATCTCGTCTGAATCTCTTTCCTTATATCTATACACAGGTCGTGACGACCGATGAGTAGCTTGCCTACTCCCCAGAGCGGTAGAAAGAAGACTCTACGCTTCCATTCTCGTACTCAGGCAGCCCAACAGGCCCCTATTGACGAAGAATCAGATGAAGGTGACATTACCCAGTACGCGGAAGCCACAGAGGGAGCCATGGAGTCATCCGCTAGTCAAGACGCGGACACTCATCATGAATCCGATGATGGAACCCCAAGCCCAAGTGCTACGCGTACAGCACTCACAGGAGCGCGTCCTGCCGGCAGTTCTATGCCTAGAATGGGTCAAGATGGCATGATATCCATGTCATTAGATGACCTTATGGCGTTCTGCGATAGGATGAGCACGCGTCGGGAGGTCACCCCTGCTGTGGACGATTTCAAATCTCAGATCCGCGAATATCAAAAAGATGTCCAAAAAGCCATGGATACTAAGGCTGTAACCATGTTTGACGGCACCAATTACCAGGCCTGGCGTACAGGAATCCTTGCGGACGCCGAAGTTGTCAGCGGATCTGACATTCTTATGAAGAACCAATGTGTCTGTCCAGATGACATCAGTCAAGACGCGTTAAGTGCTGAAAAATGAAGCATTCGCACCAAAGCACTGTATCGATGTATGTTGCAGTCCTTATTAGGACCCGTACGTACAACCATTGGAACCCTTGAGCCAGATAATGCAGCCGCGTTATGAGAAAGGATTGGAGTTGAGTACGCTGTCTCACTTGCGGAAGAACGTATGAATATCATAAAAGAATTGGCCACCTTACATGTCAAGGAAAATGATTACCTAGCGTTTCAGAGAAGATTCCGTTATTTGATTGCATGTCACAAGGAGTTAGCGAGCGACCCAGAAGACTTCTATCATGATCTCTTCCTTGTTGGTTTAAAAGATCATCAAAAGCCTTTCATCAAGACGCGTTTGGATGATTTCTACGCGACTGGCCAAGACCCTATTCACAATATTGATATTGAAGATCTCATGAAACAGTTGACAAATCGTACAAGCAAGTCTAAGGATGAACGTCCCAAGCCGCAGTGAGCCAACGCAGCCACCACGACCTCTACTATGTCGTTCACTGGCAGCTTCAAGTGCGACATATGCAGCACAAACTGGCACTTAAAGGACACTTGCTGGCGTCTACACCCCGAACTCGCTACTGAACAGTGGTGTGAGTCAAACAAGGACTGTATCATTACACCCGAAGGGAATGATAGTAGCAATACCAGTGGATGCGGCAAGCGGAGGGGTAAGAAGAAGGATAAGGACAAGGATGATAAAAAAGATGAATCTTCTGACCTCCTAGCCTCTCAACCCGCCGCAGCCAATGCTGCGATTGCTTTTTCAGTGACTGTCAGCACTACATCCAAGCCTTGGTTTCTTGATATGTGTGCAAGCTTCAACATGACAGGGGAAAAGCAGTCCCTTATTCAATGTAAGGCTTACATTGGTGACCTCAAGGTTAACACTGCGGACGGAGGCCACGGCCACGTCAAGGAAATCAGCGATCTCCTCTTAGAATCTGAAGGAGGGGATATTACGATCCGCGATGTTCACTGGATCCCCAATCTCACAGTCAACCTGTTGTCATTCGCCAAGCTTGAAGACCAGGGCATTCGATTCGAATTGTCATCGTCCGCCCCATCTTACTTCCTCATGAGAGCTTCAAATGGTGTTACTTTCACCGCGATTCACACGCCCCAGAGCTCCATATATAAGATTGTTGAAAGAATGTCGGAAGTTGACATTCATCATGAGTCAAGGGCGGTATATTACACCGCGAAATCATATGCATATGCGAATGCTGTAACTACTGCTGACAACAACAATTCCACTAACGATAATCAGACTCGACCCCCCACAATTGCTAAAACACTCGCCGAATGGCATGCAGACTTAGGTTATATACACGCAGGAGCCATCATTGCGTTGGTGAAGAATCCATTGTCAGGTGTCTGAATCAAGGGCCTCAAGACTGGTTTTTTCTGTGACAGTTGTGTGAAAGGGGGTATGACACGTTGTTTTTCTCAGACCCCCATGCCACAAGTGACCCGACCCATGCAACGTATTCATATTGATCTTGTGGGTGGCGGGCGCACGTTAAATGAGATGTCCGATCACCCTGTCAAGTCGCGCCAGGGAACTAAATACTACATGTTGATTACAGACGACGCGATGAGGTATAGATGGGTCTATTTCATGCAAAGCAAAGATCAAGCTTATGACTATTATGCTCATTGGGCTCAATTTACAAAGAATTTGGGGTTTACAGCGCCTGCGTATGTTAGGACTGACATTGATGGGGTGTTCAGGTCTGCAAAGATCGCCGCGTTGTTCAGTAACCACGGTACAATTTGAGAGCTGACGACTCCCCATTCTCCACACCAAGATGGCGTCTCTGAATGCGGGATCCGCACGATCATGGCGCGTACGAGGGCGGTCATCATTGGCAAGGACATCTCTAAGAAATTTTGAGCGGATGTATTGGACACTGTCATTGCAATAACTAACAACACGCCTACATCTACTATACTATACAATGAGAAGTATTGGCCTACAGTTGCGGAAGACAAGGAACCCGCCCGCAGCCCTCATACAATTCCTTTTTCGGCCCTGATGAATGCCCCACCGCAGATCTCACATTTCCGCGAGCTTGAGTCGGATGTCTACGCTCACCTTCATGGATCGCAGAAGCCAGCGGACAAACTGTCTGCTCAGGCCGATCTATATAAACTTATTGGATTCCGCGGACGCGCGATCTACCGCGTGTGGAGTCCTATGTCAGATAAGCTCATTGATACGAGTGATGTGGTTTTCCCTGCAAAAGCACAAGAAATGCCAAAGGATGTGACCACCACTATGACTGCGGAAGCTAGCACTGACCCAACCACTGCCACCTATATGGTGGAGGATTTCGACACTCCTGATTTTTCAGAACCACATGTTCCATGGATGCGACCTGCAAAGGCCTTTATGGCTTACACCCCTTCACTGATTACTGATGACTTGCCAAAGAGCTTTAAGGATGCGGTAGGCTGACCAGGGGGTATAGGAGAATGGTGAAGGCGTTCGATGCAACGCGAAATAACCGATTTAGAGAGGTGAAAGACCTGGACACTTGTGCCGCGTTCTGATGTTCCTGCTGATGAACCCGTGGCTCCCGGCCGCTGGGTATTCATAGAGAAGGATTGCTCTGAGGACCCCAATGCTGATAAAGACAGCATATTGCGAAAGTCCAGATGAGTAGTCTGCAGCAATTGGCTTAAGAAAAGCCCAAGAGAGGAAACATATGCCCCTGTTGTGATGGACACAACGAATCGCATGATGTTTGCCATTGCGGCGAAACGCGGATGGACTCTGTGTCAAGTTGATATCATACTTGCCTACCTACACGGACAGCTAGGGAAGACAGTTTACATGCACCAACCCACTGGTTTCGAAGCGGGCACTCCACGCGTGATGGTGTGTGCTGTTGAGGGATCTCTATACAGCTTGAACCCTGCGGCAAAAATCTGGTATGATTACCTCACAACCCTGCTGCGGGAACATGGATTCACCCCCAGCCCATATGACCCTGGCCTCTGGCGACATGACACGCGGAAGAATCTATATATGACAATCTATGTCGATGATCTTCATATTATAGCTGAGCAGCCTGTGAACACTGATTGGTTGGTGAACATGCTGGGTGAAAAGCTTGAGGTTAAAGATCTCAAGGAACCTAAAAGGTATCTGGGTATGAAAGTCAGTCGTATGAAGGATGGGGTCAAATTGACACTTGAACGATATATCACATGCTTGGTGCAAGATTTTCACCTTGATGATGCAGTTACTGTTCGCTCGCCCATGGATGAAGACTTACGCCTAGATGACTCCCCCGTGTCAGAGAAGGAAAGCGGATTCACAAAGACTCAATATCAACATGGAGTCGGCTGCCTGCAGTATTTGGCAGTCAAATTACATCCGGACATTGCCCGCGCGGCATCCCTTCTAGCACAGAAGAACTCAGCTCCCACGCCGAAAGCATGGAAAGCTCTACTACATGTCATACACTACCTCCACAGCACTAAGGATCTGGGAATATTTTACAAGGGTCCGGACAATGGCATGAGTGGCTTGCTGAATGCGACATATGCGCCAGTTGGATACACAGATTCTGACTGGGCCGGCCCCCTCAATGGCGATCGGAAGTCTACATCCGGGTTCATCTTTAAAGTTGCGGGTGCCCCTATATCATGGCGATCCGCAAAGCAGCCCTGCGTGTCTCTCAGCTCAAATGAAGCTGAGTATGTGGCTCTTAGTGAGGCAGTGCGTGAGGCAACGTGGTTGCGGAATATAATGATGGACTTGTTATTCATTCCAAACAACCCAATCAAGATTTATGCTGATAATAAGGGTTCAATTGATCTGGCCACTGTGGCAGCGGTGACCGCGCGCAGCAAGCATATTGATACACGATTTCATTTCTCGCGTACACAGCTGAATGAGGGGGTTATATCTTTGGAGTACATCCCAACTGAGGAAATGGCAGCAGATGGATTGACCAAACCTTTAGACACTATTGCATTTCAGCGATTCCTTGATTTGTTAAGCCTTACAGGCGGAAAGGGCCAGAATGCCCGAAATTAATGTATGTAGCATGATTTGAAGGAACTCAGGGACTGCATGGCAGGCTTTTCTATATAATGTGGTGTTAAGATCTCGCACGGCGATGCGAGGGGGGGTGTAGCGCCTTGATGGCATTGCCCTAGCGATCGCTCCGCCTGCACGTGATCTCTCATGTTATATAACGTAGCTAGCTGCTCCCATAATAATAGAAGGATCAACCTTTCCCACTTACAGCTTAAGATCAACCTGGAGGCTCTACTCACGTGATTTAGACAATGATCTAGTCTCAAATAGGCAGTTCGGGGCATCTGCCCCGAGTCGTGTTTATGGTCAACAACGCAAATAGAAGGGTAGAAGGGTGGAAGAGTATAAATGAAATGAATTCTGAAGCGTAGATATGTATTGTAGGGTTCTTTCCAATGCCACCATAGGCACCGTTGAACGGCTCTGCGTGTGTCCTGTAACTTTTTGATAATTCGGAGCTCCGCGCTTAACAAGTTATTTATTTAGCGGCAAAACGCTAACGGGAAACTACCTGGCCTCAACTCTCAAGCACAAGGCAAGGCCGCAACTCCTGAATTTCCCCATCCTGTCCAACAACCTGGACAAGACGTTTTGCTTCACTTTTCTTTCTATGGGATGTAGGACACTCCCACCTTTTTTCATACTCTCGTTAATTAATTAATTATTTCTGTGGTGAATGCTCCTCTCCTCGCGCGCGCATCCTGTTCCTCTATCCTCATCCTCTCCATGATCCCAGCCTCGCGTTTTAATACTCATTCCTTTTTTTCCCTCATTGTTTTACTATAAGTTCCCTGAAAGAAAAGCGATCATCATATAGCTATTAATCTCTTTTCTCTTCTTTTCCTTCCGAAACATGGCCTCCAAGTCTGCCAAAGGCGGGCTGGAGGTGAAACCCCACACCCGCAATGGCCGCTCCCCATCCCGGTCCCCCGGCCCCAAGAACCGGAAAAAGGCAGTGGCATCGAAGAAGCTTGACTACAGTTCTGAAGGAGTTTCCGATTATGATATACTTCAGTTGCCAGTTTCGGATTACAAAATCATGTTAATGTTAACGGCTATTGCCGTCGTAGTCCGTCTGTTCAGGATCTACCAGCCAACAAGTGTGGTATTCGATGAAGTGCAGTTCGTTCCCCCCTACCTCCGCGTCGATTATCAATTGAAGCAAATGCTAAAAGTTAATTTAATGTCTCATTCAGCTTCGGCGGATTTGCAACCAAATATATCAAGGGGAAGTTCTTCATGGACGTACATCCCCCGCTTGCGAAAATGCTAATTGCTCTTGTCGGATACTTGGCTGGGTTTCGCGGAGACTTCGACTTCAAGGAGATTGGAAAAGACTACTTGGAGCCACGCGTTCCCTATGTAGCTATGCGCATGCTGCCAGCAATACTGGGTATTATGTCTATCCCAACTATGTTTCTTACGTTAAAGGCATATGGGTGCCGAACATCTACAGCTTCAATGGGTGCTCTCCTTGTTACGTTTGGTAAGGCCCCCAGCACTCGTCCATGACAGCGTGAAATACACCATACTGACAATTGCGTTCTTCATGAAGAAAACGGCCTAGTCACCCAGTCACGGTTTATCCTCCTCGACTCACCTTTAGTCATATTTACCGCTCTGACCGTCCTAGCCTTTACAAACTTTACCAATCAACATGAACAAGGGCCTTCAAGAGCATTTGGAGCCTCGTGGTGGTTTTGGCTTACACTTACAGGCATCTTTTTGGGCGCTACTGTCAGTGTGAAGTGGGTGGGGCTTTTTACTATCGCGTGGGTTGGAAGTTTGACCATCGTTCAGCTCTGGGTTCTCCTTGGCGACACTAGAACAGTGACGATTGTGAGCTACAAACTCTATTGAGAAGTCCAAGCCTGATTTTTGTTACTGACCGTTTCTGCATACTAGCGCGTATGGTTTAAGCACTTTTTTGCTCGGGCATTTTGCCTCATTGTCATTCCCGTCGGGTTCTACATGTCCATGTTTGCGATTCACTTTTTGTGTTTGGCCAACCCAGGCGATGGAGATGGCTTTATGTCGTCTGAATTCCAAGCGACCCTCAACTCTAAAGCAATGCAGGATGTACCAGCCGATGTAGCGTTTGGTTCAAGGGTCTCTATCCGCCACTACAATACTCAGGGAGGGTACTTGCATTCGCACAGTTCTATGTACCCTGGAGGTAGCAAGCAGCAACAAATCACCCTGTATCCTCACAAGGACGAAAACAACATCTGGGTTGTGGAGAACCAGACTCAGCCGTTGGGTGAATACGGAGAAGTCGAGGGACCAAGCGCATGGGATAACTTGACTGCCGGTCACGTTATAGATGGGTCGGTTATCAAGCTCTATCACACCAGCACCCATCGAAGACTTCACTCTCATGATATACGCCCACCCGTAACAGAAGCGGACTGGCAAAATGAGGTATCTGCTTATGGCTATGAGGGGTTCCCCGGTGATGCAAACGACCTTTTCCGTGTTGAAATTGTCAAATCGATGTCCGATGGCCCGGAAGCGAAGAAGCGGATCCGCACAATCCAGACCAAATTCAAACTCATCCACTTGATGACCGGGTGCGCTCTATTTTCACACAAGGTGAAACTTCCAGAGTGGGGATTCGAGCAGCAGGAAGTTACATGCGCCAAAGGTGGCACCCTACCCAATAGCATCTGGTATGTCGAACAAAATGACCATCCAATGCTCGGACCGGATGCCGAGAAGGTCAATTACAGGAATCCTGGGTTCCTGGGCAAGTTCTGGGAACTTCATAAAGTTATGTGGAGAACGAACGCTGGCCTAGTCGAATCACATGCTTGGGATTCCAGACCTCCTTCGTGGCCAACCCTTTTGCGCGGTATTAATTTCTGGAGTAGAGACCACCGCCAGATTTACCTATTGGGAAATCCCCTTGTTTGGTGGTCCTCAACTGCTGCTATCATTACCTACGTCATTTTCAAGGCGATTGCCACACTGCGCTGGCAACGCAGCTACCAAGACTACAAAAGCATCGTCTTCAAGCGATTCGATTATGAGATTGGCCAGACTGTTCTAGGGTGGGCCTTCCACTACTTCCCTTTCTATCTTATGGCCCGCCAGCTCTTCCTCCATCACTACTTCCCATCTCTCTACTTCGCCATCCTTGCATTCTGTCAGGTCGTGGACTATGGTGTCAATAGAGTCAGTCTTTCTGGAGCGGTGAAAAGCAAACGTGTATTTGGCAAGATATTCATGGTGGCCTTCGTTGTTCTGTCGATTGTGACTTTCACTATGATCTCGCCATTAGCCTACGGCAACCCCTGGACTAAAGCTGCCTGCCAAAAAGTCAAGCTCCTCAAGTCGTGGGACTTTGATTGCAACCTCTTCCATAATGATGTAAGTTTCTCAAAGAAAAATGGAAATTGGGCGACATGGTTTTCATCATTTTCATTGATGGCTGTTAACTGGGTCTGAATTTTAGTTGGCTCAATACGAAACACCGATGAAGTTTGTCAATGGGACTGCACAGCTCCTACACGCAACTCCAACTCCGGTGCCGCAACAGCCACAGCAACAGCAGCAGGAACAACAACAAAAGGTAGCTAAACTAGCGGAAGAAGGAGGTAAGGCTGCTGTGGTAACCCCCGGACAAAAGCTGGTGTCTACCCAACTGGAGTCCGTGGTCTATCGTGACCAGGATGGGAATATCTTGAATGATGAGGAAGTAGCAGCGTTGGGGAGAGATGGTAACGTTTCATTTGAAACTAGATATGAAACCAAGACTCGAATAATCGATGGTCATGGTCGCGAGGTTGGTGGCGAACAACCAGCCCCTCACCATCCCGATGCAGAGGGACAGAATCCCGAAACAGCTGGCAAAGGCGGCGGCGCCGGTGATGCGCCAGTTGACAAACCTGCATCCGTCCTTGGTGATGAGAAATCCGTAGAACGGGACGAAAGTAAACCGAAGCCAGCGAGTGAAGGCAATGAGGCCACGAGGAAGAATGAAGAAAATTGACGAGTATAATTTTTGTTGTTACTTTCCATTTCTCATCCCACTCCCTATCCTGCGCCACCCACCCCCCCTTTCTTCTTTTCCCCGTTTTCTTTTCGTTGTCCTTTTGTCATAATTTCTGTCGGCTAAATGGGAATATTATATCATGTGTCATTTTAAATACGTGTAGCAGGTTCTTTTGTTTGAGGATATTCAGAGGAATAAATGTTTCAAATACTTTTCTCTTAATTGTCTCTTTTCATTTCCTTGTTTTTTCGCTTTTTTGTTTTTTAATTCGAATTTGAGGATTGACCTTTCGCAATATTTGAGTTTAAAAATGTGAGCCACGACACCTATGACGTAGAATACAGGATAATGTGGAGTGAGAAATATACAAGAAAGCAAACCTCGGGGAGATTTGGAGTTATGTCCGGAAAATGTCAGAATAATTATTTACAAGGGCCACTCTTTTCTCGAATTCTTTTGTTATAAAGAAACTTATGATCAAAAATGCCCACAGCTGCTTCTCTTTCTCAACTATGAAATACAAATTCTCTTGCTTTGCAGCAAGTCGCTAGTTCGGTGTGGTACTTCTGTTTTTGTATAATCTCAATAGTCGTCCTTGCCGTACTTGTTGAACCGGTCGTGTAGATCCTGCAATAGGTAGTTAACAGTTAGCAAGAATTCCGACAACGTCGACCCAATTCCTATACAACAATTGGGAAAGATGGAGACACAAGGCAAGAGATCGTACCTTAGGCAAAGTAACGTTGGGGATGATAACCTCATTCAGAGCGCTGGGGGCTTTCTTGAGAGGCTTCGATGTGTCGCCATGGGGGTGGTATTGGTATTTGTAGGCTTTGGACTCGTCATCTTGCTCCCACGGCATAGAGGCTTCGCCAATGCGAATGTTGCTCTCCGAGGTGGTGCTTGTGGGAGAACTGCCAAGGTACCAGCCGGCGATACCAAAAGCGCCAGCCATGACACCCAGGAGGATCTAGATCACCAACGGCAAACGGGAAATAGTCAGTCGGAAGGGCTTATATATGGTTAGGTGGCAGCAACATACGTAGAGCTCAGGGTCTCTCTTTGAGCCGGTGTTGAGACCGGCTTCCTCGATCTTGGAGGAGATGCGGCGGGCAGGTCTGATGGTGGTGGGTGCTCTGAAAGGCTGTCTCAGAGCAGCGCGGCGAGCGAAAGTTGCAGCGATTGACGACATGTTGTGTGTAGTATACACCCGACTAGCAGGCTAATTGGATCAGCAGAAAGGTGGTTATAGAGCAATGGACGAGGGCAGAAGTGTGGACAGTCAAATATTCTTCCTGTTTTGGAACATCGGACGAGGTCGGTTTGCTCGGCTTAGATAATGCCAGCAGTCACATGATGTCGTGGCTGCCAAAGTGGCGCGGTAATCACGTGCAACCTTTACTTTTTCCGCTTTGGAAGAGAACAGCGATGGCATAACGACGTTACTTGGCTGGAAAATTACAATCTTTCTGCTTCCTCATGGCATGTCACTGTTGCTATTGATAAACCCGACGCTCTCTTTTCCCTCCCATGGTGAACTTCCACCCGTGTAATTCGATTATCGTGCTCGAGCCGCCCGCCATTCCTTTGTTCCAAACCCTCGAGAGTCGAGCCAGGCTCAAGCCCCTGACTAAATATCAGTCGCAGGCTTGAATCGACCACCCCCTCCGTACGCCCTATTATTCTAGCACTATGTCGACGGCCTATTCTCCAATTCACCCGTTTTAATGCTTCTAAATAGCTACAATGGCTAGTCAACAAGATTTTTCTGCTTCTGATGATCCCAGTAACCCGCAATCTGGAGCTCCGTTTGATAATGCCACAAATCCACCCCGACCTGTTTCCTACATATCCACCCACATGACGGATATAGCCTCAGAAGATGACGATGCTTCACGACCTCCCACTGCTATTTCCTCCCAGCCAACGTGGTCGCAGACTCCGGCCTCCCGACGTGGTCCTCCCCCAGCCAGGAATTCAATGGCTGCCACTAATCATTCGACGAGTCGTCCCCTTAGCTCCTCGAGTCGAATGAGTAGGACGCACATTCCGTCGCTGACTGCACACGGGTTTTTCCGTCCAATGAGTTCACAGAGGTTGCAAGCACAGCGCAGTGGACGACCAGCGAACAATAATAACCATCATGCCGCTCCCACCTCGACTGAAGATGGCATGAGCGATGTTGGCAGCCAGAAACGAAGGAGCTTGTTATCAAACCATACAATACTCTACGGTGGGCCTTCTTCTCACGAGAACGAACTCCCCCCGCCATCGCGAGGCACCGAATTCACGGACCCTGTTATACCAGATCGTGGAACGTCAAATGCAAGCCCTACAGGTAATACAACCGTACGAAGTCTTGGTGAGAGTGTGAGGTTACTCCATGATAGGTCACAAAAGGCGGCACCGTCACACCTCAACCTGGGGAAGAATTATAATAAGCCCAGCAGCTCTCAGGATAATGCTCAGAAGTCACCCATGTCTTTTCGTTCTGGTTTCCTGATGCCTGGCAAAAGTGATGGCCAAGATCGCCGTGACTCGAGGAATCATGAAAGACTCTCCTCGGCCGCGTCTACCCCCGGTTCCGTACTGCAAAAGGGATTCAAGTCTGAAGACAAGCCAAATTTAGGGAAGAATTATGAATATTTTGCGGGAAACACGGTATTCTGCGGTGGAGGCAGGTTTCAAAATTCCCGTGATAAACCAGTAAATATCGCGACTGGGATTATGGTGGTATTGCCCGCTGCATTGTTCTTCGCCTATTCGTAAGTACAAGTCGCGCAATTTAGATTTAAAGAGTCGTATACTGACTGTCAATCCAGGGCTTCATGGCTGTGGCACAATGCTTCTCCTGCAATACCTATTATATTCGCTTACCTTTTCTATATATGCCTTTCATCCTTTATTCATGCGTCTGTTGTTGATCCAGGAGTAAGCTCCCATCATTTCTGCGTCTAAGTGGGCTGTGTCTCATTTATCAATCTAACATGTGCTTTTCAGATCATTCCAAGAAATTTGCATTCAATGCCGCCAACTGATTCAAACCAGGACCCATTAACTCCGGGGCCGCCTTCGAATGATTGGGTCATGATAAAGCTCGCAACATCAGATGTAGCAGCCATGGATGTGCCAGTGAAGTACTGCAAAACTTGTAATATCTGGCGGCCTCCGCGCTGTTACCACTGCCGTGTCTGTGACAATTGCGTTGAAACTCTCGATCACCACTGTGTATGGCTTAATAACTGCGTCGGGCGCCGCAATTATCGTTATTTCTTCACCTTCGTCAGCTCCGCTACTGTATTGGCTCTCTTCCTAATGGGTGCAAGCTTGGGACATTGTCTTGGTTACCGTAGCCAGGAGGGAATTTCGTTCGGGGAAGCCATTTCCAAATGCCGAACTCCATTTGCCATGTTTTTATATGGTCTCCTCGCAGCACCCTACCCTGCATCGCTTTGGGCATATCACTTCTTCTTAATGGGTAGGGGCGAAACGACCCGGGAATACCTTAATTCCCACAAGTTCCCCAAGGAGGATCGACACAGACCATTCACCCAGGGCAACATTATCAGAAATTGGATCACCGTGCTCTTGCGACCCCGCCCCCCAACGTATGTCCAGTTCAAGAAACGGTACGAGGAAGGGGACCAGCGCTTTGAGGCAGAGAAGCGCAAGAACAGAGGACGTGATCTGGAGGCACAGGCTGGCGAAGAAATGGAACTACAGGGAGTTTCTAACGGACCTGCCTCTAATAAACTCACCAATGGTTGATTCATTGGTATTGAAAACCCACCCTTTTTTTCTCATATCACTCATTACCTTCATTCGCCGTGCCACAGAATTCCGTGATACGTGCGCAACGTCACTGACGTGAGCCAACCCTTCCTTCCCTTTATTAGTATTATCATTCATCATCCTTATTATTATTATTATTATTATTCACTTTTTGCGATTCTCCTTCCCTGTACTTTATATTTTTATTCTCTCCCTGGGCCTTTTTCCTTTCTTATACCAACTGGTCTTAATCATTTGACCCCACCTATTCCCATTTTCTTTCAATTGTTTTTCCCTAACGTTCGATATGAGCGAGATGTTTGATGGCGTTTGTAGAGTCAAATTAATTAGGCTCCATGCCCCTGTTGCTTGATGCATGTCTGTCCTTTTGCTTCCAAATTCATTCGCCCCTCACCGAGTGAGTTCGTTACTCTTTGATCTAACTCCGGGGATGTCGATTTGGAGTTGGAAGTTTGCTGTTAATTTTCCCCCTCCTCACCAACTTCGTTCTGAGTATTTGTTTACTTTTTTTCGGCGCCTGAAATTCTCCCCTGACCGAAAGATGTACTAGCTGCACTGCATCCATAGATTCATTTTGTCCCTTTAGAATTTCTACGTCTCAAGAATACCCATAATACCCCACCACTTAACCCCAAATATTTGAACACGACATAGTTTTCTTAGATGCTCCTGTTTTTGTCTTGAGTAGAAGAAAACGAAAGTAAAAAGAGCATGAAATCGTAAAGACAGTATTAGCTACACAAAGAAAGGGAGGACGACATATGGCCTAGGGTATCGTAATTTAAGGATGGCGGCCTTTATCCACCCCGTCTCGTCTCTGCATGCATGGGCCCTGACCAACAAGCAAAGCAACACACCCTCTTCAGCTGCCCACAACCACCGCCACTACAACAAGCAGTAATCCACCTAAATATCTTTTTTTCCCAGTTCTCATGGTCGCTCTACTCTCACCCTTTATTTTACTCATTTGAACAATCCCCAAACGCGTTCCAACAATTGGATCTCCACGCGTAATTAAGTTTTATCTCCGCGTTTAGCGCCGCGGCCCGTTCCGCACACACCAACCTCAGCTATAAACGCGTATACCTCCTCAATTTCTCCCCCCTCCGTTCAAATCGAAAACAAATCCCTTTCCTCTCGCACGCGGTTCCGTCCGCTTCGTTTCCACCCCAGGAGGAAAGTACACTTACCAAAATCAAACGATGGCGCGTCTCTCGCGGTCGTCCGGTACATCCCCTTCCTCCACACCCTCCTCAGCCCTGGACTCCAAAACGACGTCGATTTCCACTGAACATCACCTCCTAACGCCCGCGACGAGCCAGTCTGAATCTTCTAGTATGAATGATGCTGCTGCGTTGGAGTTGGAGAAAGCTGGCTTGGAGGTGACTCCGGCAACAGAGCGACGTTCTCGACGCGTCACGCGTTCGTCGCTGATGATGGCGGCAGGGGGCGCAGTGAGGGAGGAGAGGGGACTTATCATGAGCGATGACGATGAAAGAGTTACGCGTCATCCGTTGCGTTCAAATCCGCTGGATCATCCTGAGGTTGCGGGTGGTGTGGAAGTTGAGAGGGAGGGCCAGGCGGAGAATGTCGCGAAGGAGGAGGAGCACTTGAGCAATGATGAGCTCGGAAAAAATACCTTGGAAATCAAGAAAAAAGATGGCAGTGAGGATAGGGCGCGGAGACGTTCGTCGCGTTTGGTCATGTTGGAGAAAACGAGTGAGATGGTTGGGAGGGCTTCGACGGTGCTTGGGAAGAGATCACGGGAGGCTATGTTAAAGGGTAAAGATAGATTGAAGGTCATTAACAGACGGGCCAGTTTACGGCCGAGAAATGTCGTTTGTGAGACCTCTACTCCTTCAACTACACCTACATCTACGGCGGATGGCCCGGTTTTGAAAAAGCGACGGGTTTCCGAGGGTGACGCAGTAGCTTCGAAGAAGTCGTCAGACAGTACTACTGTTGGTGATAATGATACGCAGCCACCCAAACCTAAAACTGTCCCATATAAGAGAAAGAAGTGGCTTTCACATGGACTATATGCGGGGCAGGATCGATACTTTGACCCCAGGCTTACAGAAGAGAAGAACAGAATTAAATTCGCCAAGAAGAATGCAGAGGAGCGAAAGAAAGTCTTCCCCTTGCCCATGTTTGCAGGAGAGAGGTTGATTGAGGATGGGAGAGATTTCAAATTGCCCTTTGATATATTCTCGCCGCTTCCCCCTGGCCAGCCGAAACCAGATGAGTGGCGGAAGACTAATAAGAGTATGTTGCTCCCCCACTCTTTCTTCGTGTCCTAGTCGCTAATTGTGGACGACTAGATGTATTCGTCGGCGATGCAGCTTGTATATGGAAAGCAATAAAGCTTGGCGAATGCTCTACATGCATGTGCACCCCTGAGTCAGGCTGTGATGAGAACTGCCAAAATCGGTACATGTTTTATGAATGTGATGACAACAACTGCAAGCTAGGTGCTGAACTATGTGGCAATCGAAATTTCGAAGGTCTGCGCCAGCGCAGTAAGTTGGGTGGCAAATATAACATCGGCGTTGAGGTGATTAAAACAGCGGACCGTGGATATGGAGTACGCAGCAATCGGACTTTTGCGCCTAACCAGATAATTGTGGAGTATACGGGGGAGATTGTCACGCAAGAGGAGTGTGAGAGGAGGATGAGGACGGTGTATAAAATAATGAGGTTTCCCCCCCCCCCCCTCCTTGCTTACCTCAAGGGGGAATATATTTTTCTGGATACTGACTTCCTGGGTTTATTTAGTGCTATTATCTTATGTACTTTGATCGGAATATGATTATCGATGCCACCCGAGGCTCCATTGCCCGCTTCGTTAATCATTCCTGCGAACCGAACTGTAAGATAGAGAAGTGGACAGTTGCCGGAAAGCCGCGTATGGCTCTCTTCGCTGGCGAACATGGGATTATGACAGGGGAAGAGCTGACCTACGATTATAACTTTGAGTATAGCCCCCTTCACCTTGCCCCACGTTTGATTCTTTACTGACTGTCATACTCCTTTGCCAGTCCCTATTCTCAAAAGAACGTACAAGAATGCCGTTGTGGAGCGCCGACATGCCGTGGCGTGCTCGGTCCCAAACCAAAAGATTCTAAGAAACAGGAAAATTCGAACCTGTCCAAAAACCCAAAGAAGATGTCCGCTTCAAAAACGGTGGCAGGCAAGAAGCGGAAACAGGAGAAAGTCCTAGACGAATCCTCTACGTCCCGCCTGAACAAAAGGAGAAAGGTTCTCAAGCCAGTATCAAAATCACTCAAGGCGGGCATTAAAAAGGCTGCAGCTGGCGCCCGCTCAGCCACTAATTCAACCAAGAAGGCGAAAACGAAAGCGAAACCCAAAACCAAAACGACCACCACCGCCAAAGCCAAATCAGCTCCAACTAAGAAAACAAAACTTCGACCAAGGCCAAAGGCCGCCGCAAAAACGAGAGTAGCTACCGCAAACCAGAAGACTCAGAAATACGTAGTTCAAACTCCGTCCCAGGCGCAATCGCAAGGCAACACGAAGCTCAACCGACCTACCAAAAAGTTAAACTCCATTTCTGCCGCGCGCACTACAAGTAGGACTCCAGCCGCCATGAGACGGCTTCTCGAAGCTGAGAAGAAGTCTGTTGAACATGAAAACACGAAGGAAGAAACCAGAATAGATAAGGCTATATCAAAATTGCTACATGAAAACTCCACCCCTTTCATTTAATTTCGGCAGACTTCCTGCCTCGCCTCATCGCCCCGACGATATTCTTCACGGTTTTATTAATTTCCGACTATTGACTAGGGGTGCTAATCGTGAATCTCCTATTCGCTATTCGCGAAGAGCCAAAGGCGACCTCCGAGATTTCCTTATTCGCGACTTTTTGACAGGCATTTTATATTTATATTTATTGCCGTATGCTATGTTAAGGATATTCGCTTCTTCTTTGGCGTTTTGTTTCTTTCCCCGGCTCTCGAACTAATTGGCCTGCGCCCATGTGTTTGTACACTCGTGTTTGATTTTAAATTGTTTATATTTTGGATGCCAGTTTAGGATGATTCGAGGGGGTTGGTTAATCTGGATAATTGGATTTTTGTATGCCCTGGATATAAAAATTTGTTGGAGTATGAAATTGGACATTGATAGAGGTTAAACTCGCGGAGTTAATTTGGTATTTGTTACTATTTAGGAATGATGTTCGCTTCCCGAAGTATAAAAATTCATTGAAGTCAAGCAACTGCCAGCACGACCACAGAGATTCAAGAAATAGACCGGCCCCATGTCCCACTTGCCACGACCAATTAGGCGTCGCGAAAATTCTCAAGTTCTGAAAAGGAGTCCCCCGCACGCTCGGGTGGACAAGTTATCTGTGCAGAACGTTGGGGTGGGCTACATGAGATCTCAAATATTTTTTCGTCCTGCTCATTTTGGGTTTCTCCAATTTTTACAGCTGCTCCGCACGACGAAGAAAGTATTATGCAGTGTCAGTGGCACACGGCTGTCTTGGTGCTGGATAGAAGTTATACGAAAATACATCAGCCTTGCGCCAAAATAAAATGGAGAACAACAGTGAACGACAGCCGGGCCGGAGTTATGTATCAGAAGATGGAAGTGCTGGTGACTACCAAGGCGAGAGCAGCCAAGAAGGACAAGAGGATGACTCGAGGAAGAGGAAACGACTACCTATAACAACGTACGTATGTTCATTTAAGATACGTTAGTCTTGAATACTCTCTCTCTCTCCCAGAACTTATTAGAACTGATCCCGTGAGGGTTTGCTCCTTTGTATGCGCAGGAGCTGTGAGCTTTGCCGAACACGAAAAGTTAAATGCGACCGCGCAGAGCCCAGCTGCGGTTGGTGCACTCGCAACGGCCGCGTTTGCATTTACAAAGAGAGGCAGCGACCTGGGTTTCGAGCTGGATATGGCCGCGAGCTCGAGCAGAAGATCAACAGACTTGAGGCCATGTTACAATTGTTGGGTCGGCGGCTAGAGCTCCACATTATTGAGCATGAATCAGAACAGCAATCACAAGCCCCTCCCCCATCTCATCTGGCAGCGAATCAGGGTGGATTCACCCCGGATTCTGAGCTTCGTCGCTCAGCACCAACAGACACTTCGTCACAAGAGCCGTCGGCGAGTATGGAGAATCGGCATATCGACAGAGCGGGATACGAGAGAACGCAGTGTTCCCGGCCCTCTGGATCGATCTCGGTGCAATCTCTGATGAATGTGAATGCTCGAGAGAGCACGAACACTCCTAGGTCTTCTAGTACTATTGGCCTAACTGCAGGAGGAATGCATGAAGCTCCTACAGAAATAGATTTACCACCGCAAGATACCCTATACACGATTGTTGACTTGTATTTCAAGCATGTCAATCCCTGGTGTCCGATTCTTGATCGAAAGGCAACACTTGATAGATTATTTGGATCTTCCGTATGTCATGAAGCTGATCGTATTCTTCTGCAAGCCATTGTGCAGACAACACTACGGTTTTACAAAGATCAGAGTTTAACCCCTAAGTGGCGAGAGCAATACCATACCACCTCGAAACAGAAAATTTTGCTCTATGCCTTTGAGCACACGAGCATTGATGCGCTTCAGGCTCTTATGATTCTGGCTCTGAACGTACTTGGGAAATCATACGGCCCACAGAGCTGGACTCTGTTGAGCATGATAGTGAGGAATGTCATACAACTTGGGCTTGGGACGGAGCGGGGAGTGACTCTTGGTCCCCCTAGTTATCAATCGCCCGGTACATTGCAGGAGTTCGCCCTGCCTCAACCAACCTCCTGGCTTGAAAGTGAAGGGCGGAGGCGACTGTTTTGGATGACTTATATCCTGGATCGATATGCGTGTGTCGATGCGGGATCTGATTTTACGCTCGATGAACAGCAAACAGATCGGTCATTACCTTGCAGGTACGACTTATTTTCCAAAAACCAGGCGGTTGAAACCAGGCGGTTTATTGGACCCGAGCGATCGGAGATTACCGTGAACCACCCCGAGAATCTGGGTAGCTTCTCCTATCATTGTGAAGTTCTACGGATTCTAAGCCGTATCCACAAATTCCTGCGCCATCCCATCGATGTTGCCTCCCCTGCAGACGTCGAGAGATGGCAAGCTACATATCGTGAACTTGACCGCGAGCTTGACAGGTGGCTTTATAATTTACCAGATGATTACAGTCGGATTTCTCAACTCTGTCATTCAAGTCCGACTAGCAGGATATCTAATTGGATCATGCTCCATGCAGCCTTCGTGATTTCCGTTTTACGACTCCATTCGTGCGCTGCCTACCCAACAGTGCGTTCGCATATCTTCTACCCGTCATTTAATGCGATGCAACGCTGTATTGCCGCGGTTGAGAGTTTGCGGGAGATCGTGCAGGATGTCGTTAATACGGGGATGCTGGATCTTCTCGGCCCTCACTTTGCCTTTTCGCTGTGGGTGTCAGCGAGGGTGTTGTTGGTTGATGCCTCGGTCACGAATACCGATATTAATGTCAACATTTGGTTTTTCATGTCAACACTAGAGAAAATGGGACAGTTTTGGGGTGTCGCACGGAAGTACGCCCAGATTCTAGAGCGCATATTACGAGAGTGTCAAGAAGCCAAACGTGCCGTGGCAATGACTCCATCTACATCTGCTTCCTCACATTCTCCCCAATTGTTGGGTCCTAAGTCGCTCATAGATATGCGGCGGTGAGCTCACAATTCTTCTCTAAACCTCCAAGCTATACACATTAGAACAGAGCTAATATTTCTCCACAGAAACGCATACGACCTCAGCATTCTCCTCTCCCAAAGATCCGCATCAGCTCTCCAACCACCATCCGTAAAAGTTCCCGCACCAAACGAGCTCGAATATTACGAGGTCTTCGATTTCTTCAACTATCCACGCACATCCGTGGCAGTTGCAAACCACCCCCATTCACTTCCCCCCACTAGTGCTGAGTCTGAGCAGTCGGTCAATAACCCCGTCGAAAACTGGTCGCGGCCGAAAACCCATTTTGTATCCACAAACTTCGTGTATTCTCGCTCAGACCCCGATTGGCTTGCCTTCCAGCCCCCGCAGGATTAGGGGTAATGGGCCCGGAACTCATCGTTTCTTGGGGTATTAGGTAAACTTATCATAGTTAAACGCAGCTCACATTATTAACTGCAAGCCACTCGGTCTTCGTATTTGGTTCTTTTAGACATTCAGTCTACCGAAAACTTCATTGATATTGAGAAGAGTGGGGGAGATTCCCTTGTTGTGGACGATCCTTTTACCCCACACCTCCTCTGCGCTTATTGACTATGCCCGGGGTGGGGTTGCAGGCGTTGATCGGAACCATTTCGGTTTCTTTGTCACAAAATGTAGCAGCATAAACAAGTGCGGACGCTAAGCAAGAACGGAGGCAAAACTTTGCGAGCCAATCGGCAGCGATTAACTATACTAGGATTTCTGGAATATTCGAGGGTCTCAATAAAATAGGGAAGAAACATGTACGGATGACGTCCATGTACCGCACAATTCATATCCTGCAATTTTTATATATTACGGATGTTGGTCGGTTCATAGCAACCTTAAGAACGAGATTCCAAGATCCCATTTGGCTCAATCTTAGAAGCTAGCCCTATGATTTTCGGAATTCGACTTGTTCCGAGACTGCTTCCAAGACCGAAGCTCCGGACTCCAACCCGACGTTCTCATCCAACAATTAACTAGGGGATCCCGGCACCATGATCCTCAGCTATTATGCATGAACTAACCAGGTTCATCAGTTGCAAACTTACAGCAAATATCCATGGATCGTACCTTGACAATGCGCATCGAGTGCGAATAACAATAAGCATGTGATGGATCCTGCTTGAGCATCGGTATCAATAAGCAAAGGCATTGGGGAGTCCCACGTTTTGCTGCCCCTACGTTTTTTACTGTTTCTTACGTGTGGGGCTATTCTGGCAATTGTTTTTGATAAGTATTAGAAAGAAGTATGACGAAGCAACTACTAGATGCTGGTAGATTATCAAGCCCCTGAGAATTTACACAAAATGAAAAAGAAAAAAAAAAAAAAAAAAAACTTGGCATTGTGGTAAGTTACCTCAAGCTGCGTATCGGCTCGGGGGTGAGAAAAAGAGAAAAGAAAACAGAACTTGCTGAGAGTGGGCAAAACTCATCACCCCTGTCACAAACCTTGCCAAAGGCGCCATGGAATACGTTAACAGGTCTCAGTTAGCCCAGCCTTTGCACATCTGCACAGCCTTCTCCCATCTCGAGAACTTGCTGGCAGCCTCTTCCTTGGAGATGTCAGGTGTGAACACCGTCCGGCCATCAGTGTTTACGGTCCGTAGCTCTTCAAGCCCTTCCCAGACACCAACCGCTAATCCTGCTGCAATGGCCGCACCCAGAGCTGTGGTTTCGCGCATTGCCGGTCGATACACCGGAATAGAAATGATATCGGATTGTGTCTATTTTTATGGATATATGACATATTATTGAACCAGAATACCAGGAGGGGTGGGGGTGGGGGGACGGAATTATATTACTTACCTGCATTGTCAAATCACTATTACACATACCTCCATCCACCGCCAGCTCTGTCAATTTCTGCCCGCTATCCTTCTCCATGGCATCAAGGATGGCCTTAGTCTGGAAACAGGTCGCCTCAAGCGTCGCGCGAGCCACATGCCCACGATTTGTGAATGTGGTGATTCCAAACATAGTCCCACGCGCGTCATCCACCCAGTAGGGCGCAAACAATCCACTAAAGGCTGTTACAAACACCAGGCCACCATTGTCCTCCACGGTTTCTGCCAGCGCACTAATATCACTAGAATTGTCAATGAAGCCAAAGTTGTTCACTAAGAATTTAACACTGGACCCGCCAACAGCAATGCTCCCTTCAAGTGCATACATAACTTTTCCATTGAAGTCAAAGGCGACGGTTGTGAGGAGGCCGTGTTTGGATATGACAGGGGTTTCTCCTATGTTGTATAACAGGAAGCACCCTGTGCCATAGGTGTTTTTCGCGAGGCCAGGAGTGAATCCCTTTTGTCCAACAAGTGCAGCAGATTGATCGCCTAGGCAGCCTGTGATCGGAAAGCCCTTGAGGACAGTGGATGCTAGGGAGCCGTATCCCTCTGGGTCTGAGGAGTGGATTATTTTGGCAAGATGGACTTTGTCGCGATCTAGGCGGAAAAACTCGATGAGCTGTTCATCATACTGAAGTGTTTTGATGTTCATAAACATTGTTCGTGATGCATTTGAAGGATCGGTGACATAGATATTTTTCTCGGTTCCGCCGTTGAGCTTGTAGACGAGCCATGTGTCAACAGTTCCAAAGGCAAGCGTTCCCTTTTCATAGGCTTCTTTGGCCTTGGGTACATTCTCGATAATCCAGAGTAGCTTGCCAACAGATGGGTAGGTCGACAAGGGAAGTCCACAGAGAGCTTGCAGGTCATTGGCTTCAAGGCGTTTCTTCAGCTTGCGAACAAGCGCTTGGGTGCGAGTGTCTGTCCATACAATCGCGTTGTAGAGCGGTTCCCCGGTTTCTCTGTCCCATACAACAGTTGTTTCTCGCTGGTTCGTAATGCCAACGGCTTTTATGGTCTTGATGCTGTGGCCCTGACTTTCAAATGAAGCCACAGCCCCGTCTATACATTTCTCAACGGATGACACTATTTCCAAGGGGTCGTGTTCGTGCCAGCTGTGAAATTGTTTATCAGTCTCACTGTTCTTTCAACTGAGAATAAATATAGCAAATAAACATTTTTCCCTTGTGGTTATGTATACTGACCCAGGCTGAGGATATATCTGCCGGAATTCCAGCTGGTGTGACACAACAACATCTCCCGCTGGGTTAAAAATGAGAAACCTCGAGCTGGTCGTCCCTTGGTCGATGGAGCCCACAAACGTTTGCCCAACACTACCCATTCTAATTACCAGCGAGAAAATTGATTTGATTACCGGTAATGGCGGTTGCTATCTAGGTATGAGGAATTTTTGCTTTGCGAAAGCTTTGCAAAGCCAGAGAACTGCGATAAAGCTTTCTCGAGGCCTTTCCATACGACGGCTGATGAAGGCTGCTATTTGTACTACCTGCAGCAACATCAGGAGGACATGCTTTCCCATCCATACCAGCCAGGCCTTGCAAAACCGACCTAAGCTGTTCTCCCCCTCACTAAGTTACGCACTAAAATTGGCTTCTGGCGGAGGTTGTCAAGCATAGTTCACGCGTGGGGTAAAAGCTCGGAGTCGGTACGCATAGTACGGAGTAGTAAATAAATAGTTAATTACAGCGTAGTTAGTTATGTAACTATGTCAATCAACTGCCCGCCACTATCGAACTAGCCCCGAAGCTAAATCTTTCCCCTGTTGACGCCTGCGAAGACATCACCTCCAGGCCGACTTCACTTCATACGCAGGAAATTTCTCAGAGTCCCCTCTATCATGTTCTTGTTTCGGTGTCGTACAGCGTAGCATCGGGGAATGAGGATCCGTGCTGCGGCTAGTAGTCTCAGCCCCTGTTATCCGGGAAAACTGCTCACCAATACAACACCCTCTGCGCTTGCGTATGTCGCTGACATGGTCCGAGTCTAGCCAAACGGCTGCCCAGTTCCTCCGTGAAGCAAGAGATGAAAATTAAAAGTACACCACCGTGGCCACGGAGTTACACGCTACTTGAAGTGAGCTTGCGAACAGGCCCTCCGGTGGTTTCCTATGTTCTGTCTTGCAAGGCCGATAGCTCGCCGTGTAGAACCCGCCGCATGCACTGGATCCTACGTCTGCTTCTAGAGGGAGATAACAAATCGACCTGATTCAGCAGATTGCCGGTCAGACCGGGGTCATTGCGAGAATGAAGCTGGCTTTGTGATACGATAGCGGCCCAAAGCTTCGAGAGTGGCCATGTCAGAAAAGTAGTTGTGTCACAGCAGGTCGGTAGAATGGGTCTTTAATTGAACGTTGGCTAGACTAGGCTGTCTTTGCTGTTCAGTTCATTCGAAAGCTTTGAGAACAATGATATCCCGCATGGCCAACCCATGCACGCTTGGTTTTCTATAAGTATTCTACTCCACCCTGTGGGGAAAACACAAGGACAGTCGAAACCTCCACAAATATCGATCGGGGTACCCTCTTTTACTTTTGGGTCCGCATAGCTACTCCATAATAAACCCTTCCGCGGGATATCACAATGGCATCAGTATCTCCAAGTCATTCCCCGGCTCCTACTCAGGTGGTGGAGAAAGGCGCGTACTCTGGGGAAGTCCATAACGGGTCCTATAGCCAGGATAAATTAATTCTGGGTGAAGAAAGCCACGTTACCATAACGCAGGCTCAAGAACCTCTCTGGTGTCGGATTCGATATAAGCTACGAGAGCCATTTTCTGAGTTTGTTGGCGTCTTTATGATCGTTCTTTTTGGAGATGGATCGGTGGCCCAGGTTATTCTAAGTAATAGAAAGAACGGCGATTATCAGTCAATTAGCTGGGGCTGGGGGTCAGTATATACTTGCATTTCCTCTATCCCGCTCCAATTACCGAGAATATGAAAGAAAAGGGAAATATAAGAGATAAATTGAATATAAACATTAGTTGACATAATTGATAGCCTTGGTGTGATGCTCGGCGTCTACTGCTCAGGTATATCAGGGGCGCATCTAAACCCGGCCGTCACCCTTGCAAACTGCATATTTCGTAAATTCCCCTGGAGAAAGTTCCCCATCTATGTGCTCGCCCAGACCCTGGGTGGGTTCGTTGCCTCTGGGGTGGTTTATGCGAATTACATGTCCGCCATTGACGTCTTCGAAGGAGGCGTTGGTATTCGCACCGTGGGCCTCGAAACATCCACTGCGGGAATCTTCTGTACATATCCAGTCGACTTCCTGAACAAAACAGGCCAGGTTTTCTCGGAAGTCATCGCCAGCGCGATCCTGATGTTCTGCATTTTTGCTTTGCTCGACAATGATAATAACGGTGCCCGCAACCTCACGCCATTGGGATTGTTTTTCGTGATATTTGGCATTGGCGCATGTTTTGGTTGGGAAACAGGATATGCGATCAATCTTGCGCGAGATTTTGGGCCTCGCTTGATGTCTTATATTGTAGGATACGGCCATGAAGTATGGTCTGCTGGGAATTATTACTTTTGGGTATGCAATCCTTTCATGCGCTTACGAGCGGTCGTTTCAATCATTATCAAGCCCTCTTTCATATTTCTATCTTCCTCCATATGCTCTACCAGAGCTAACTATATATTTCCAGGTCCCAATGGTTGCACCATTCATTGGATGTACGCTGGGAGGATTCCTATATGACGTCCTGCTGTATACAGGGCCTAGTCCCATCAACGCCCCATGGATGGGGTTCGATCGTCTACTGCGACCCACGCCTGAAGTATGGTCGAACACAAAATCGGACACTTATGCTTAGCGAGTGACGAGTACGGTTCTGCATGTTACTATTTGTTACTATTGCGGTGCCTGGCTATGGATCAAATAACATGGAGGTTTAACCACTACATTAAAAAGGAGTAATTCTTGAGGTGGATTCACTCATCTGAGGCTTTTTATATTTGTAGGATTTAACACGTTGATCCGCTTTACAATATACTGTACATACCATAGGGAGTGAAAATAGGATTCCACACGTATTATTATTTCAATACTTTTGCTTGCATCGAAATAGAATAGTGATAATATACCCAGGCACATATCTCGCTCATCTCATCTGCAAGGCCCAGTTTGATTGTTGGGCATTTGCCCTCGGGATCCTATTGTTCAACCTTTTCATAGTCATATGTTTTAGGTAAAAAATGCCCTTGTGGTTTTCATTGACTTAATTTATACTTAGTTCATTTGAAAATCTTGATAAGATAGTTACAGATCTATATGACCTGGGTATGCTCTGGGGGACAACCCTGTGTGGAAGAGTTCCCTGACAGCAACAATTTCTCCATCAGTACCCTCCGTATGCTCGTGGAGTGACAGAGGACGATGGCATGATTTCCGAAACGGCGGAAAATAGGGGTGCACATCGCGGGTGATTGATATGCTTTTTCATTTTTGATAGCGAATGGAACAAGAAGCTTAGTACAAATGCAGGTACCCGTCTTCACAGGATATCCTGTCAGAACCCCCTAAGTAGGGTACGATTCTCCCGCTTTGAATAGTTTTTTTTTTTTTCTTTTTTTCACTCTAATGGAAAACAGTTTTATTTTATTATTGTATGACTGAGTGTGTGTGATACTATGTATATTCACTGAACAAGAGAAATGTAAGAAATCCCGCTCCTCGCGGATCCTTTACCCCTATTCCTATCTCTCACGTAACCAATAGGGCTAGCGGCCCTTGGCTACACACAACTATATAGACTGGAGTTCATGAATACTATTCACAACTCAGCTTGAATGCTATTATACATTTGATCTCTATATTTTATCTTTCTACTGTGAATACTTCTAGTAGTTAACAGTATATATCATGTCAAGCTACAAACACTTGAATAATCATCTGTAAGCACTTATTCTTACATTTCAAGCTCAGTCAGTCAGTAACTGTCTGTTATGACTGAAAGAACTAGAAACTTATATACTTCAATCTCTGTGAACTCTACTACAGACACTCAGAAGTAGTTATCTAAATTATAAATAATCTTTATAAAAGAAGTTTCAGAGAACTTATTAATTACTGTAACATGGCGGAACCGAAGCGGTGGCTAGTCGGCGGTGTCATGTAGAAGTAGTTGTTTGGGAAGCTGTATAAGTGGGCTTGACTATCTTGCTTGAATAGCGAGCTCGTAGGCTACAGGGTTATTGTGAGGATATCACAGATATGGTACTTAGTATACTAAGAAGATTGTATGAGGCACGCAGTAACTCTTGTGTATATTATTCCTGTAGGAGAAAAGAAATGAATCACTGACTTCTTTGATGAGGAGCCAGCATCTAGCTATTCTATATAGACAATGAGCGGATACTCTCCTCTCATTCCACAGGTGAGGATAGCTGGAGTGATACCTCAGCGGCGCCTCATTGTCAAGGAAGAGTAATCTGCTGACCTTGTATAGAAGTGAGGTTCTCATATTCATCAATCAGATCTTCCTATGATATATCTGAATGATGTCATAGGGTGGTTGGAAACCAGTTCAGATGGCCTGCAGGATGGATGAAATCATCTGCATGAAAGTGATGGGCTGTGTGAAACCACAGCAGGGCCTTGATGCGGCTGAGAGTGTGACAATACCCTCCTCTTTAAGAGCATAGTCTCTATATTCTCAAGATTATCAGATTAGGAATTATCTTTGTTGTATAGCAATGATTGTCAATCAATTAACAGCATATATACTGTGTGTGATATAAAGAAATAGATGAGTTTTTCTGCTAACTGTGTAGGTCTTTCTTTTCTCATCTTCATTCAAATCAAACACATTATAAGTGAGTTCCTTATATATTGATTTGAAAGATGAAAAATGTAATTAATAAGTGACTTACAGATCTTTCAACATATTCTGTTCTATATATGAAATTCTCTATAAAAGTGATATGTTTTTAGAGACAAAGCTAACAGTAGTGACAGGATTTTTCAAAAAGATCTCTCTCTCTGTGAAACATTTTTCTTTTCTCTCTTTTCAATCACAACAGTGAGTGTATGAGAGTATCATTCTTGAAGAACAATCAAGAGCTTATTCTGACATTTTCTAGTGAATAACAAACATCTTCATAGTGCAGCAGTGGTCTTCATGACTGCTAAGAAAGCCAGGTTAAAGATGACAGTGTCAATAAGCTGCAGAAGCACTGCTCTCATCATCACATCTTCTCCTGCTTCTCTTACAGCTGTAGTGAAAGTTGTCATGCTCTGCAGTGAGATGTCATCTCTTCTGCCAGCTGATGTGTCTGTGTCCAGTTCATTCTCTGTCTCTCTCATCATCATTGTAACACCACCTCTCTCTTCAGTTAATACAGTGATGTATAACCCTGTGTGATCATTCAGAGAGAAACCTGAAGAGAGCTTGATTTCAGAGACAGTGACTCTGAGAAGCTCAATCTGTAGTTTCTCTTTCACAGTATGCCTGAGCTCTGCTCAGAATACTGCTGAGTTGAGTCTGCAGAGTTTCACAGTTTCTTTATCTTCTCTCTGTGAAGAGGCTCTGATACAGTCTCTGACTGATATCACTACTTGTCTGTACTGCATTAAGCAGCTGAAGAAGAAGAGGATTTTATACACTTATCTCTTCTCTCACTTCTGTTATTTTCATTATATCTGTAATAATAACTTCTGTCTCTCTGTAAGTATTATCTCATAGAAAGATATTGTGTTGATTCTGATAAGAAGTCTAGATGTTCAAGCAGTACAGAGTGAGAATCTCAGAGCTTCAAATATTAATGAATTTTATCAAGACTGAGAAGATCTCTCTTACTCATCTGTAAAAGAAGATGAAAGTATGAGTTTCTGAGATAAAAAAATATCTCAGAATAACTGATCTCAAGAAGAGATCAGTCAGTACTGCTATTAAAAGTGCTGTAGAGATTAATCACTGATTAAAGAGAATCTCACTTCAATTGAAGCAGATGACTGAGATGCTTTATAAGTTGATAAGTTAATATTTCATACATTTCTTCTACTCTTCTACAGCACTGCAGTACTAACTTCTCAGCAGATAAAGATATCAGTGTCAGAGACTTTAATAGTAAAGAATGAGTTTGATAAGAGTGTGATTATTAGTAAGTAGACTCTGAGATTCTCTCTTTTTACTTTTTCAGCAGGCTGTAGTCTCATTAGATTAGCAGTAGTCTGTAGATCAATTAATATTAATCTTTTTATTAATTTTAAATATTTCTTTCTTTTCTTATTAACTGCTTCAGGAATTTTACACTTGTATAGTCTTATTAAACTTCTAAAAAATCCTTTGAGAGAAAATAGAAGAAGAGTGTTATAAAGTCTATAAGATATCAGCTCATCACTGTGAGATCATCTCTAAAAAATTCTTTGAGAAAAATAAGAAGTCTTTAAATAATATTTCTTACTCAATGTCTCTGATATATAACAGAGTAATCTCTACTAGCTGTCTCATAGCTTACAATCTCTTTCTCAGTATTTTTCAAATGCTTAAGTGATTCTCATGAATTCTCTGATAATAAATATTCTTTTCATTTGATAAGATATTAAAGCTTGCTGTAATATGTTTGTTTATTTAATATTTTCTTCATAAGATATTCAGTATCACTCTTAATCTTGATATCATCTGACTGAGACAGCTCTGCTCTGAGACATTGCTTATAGAGCTTCAAATAGAAAATGTGAAAAATAGAATGAATTAATTTCAATTCTGTGAGTAATTTCAACTCATATATCTGCTTACTTACTACTCTTATTACTGAGAAAGATTCTAGTCACTGCTCACTGAGCTTCTTACACAGTCTTATTATCTTGATATTCTTTGCTGAAAGTAGCACTTGATTCTCTATTAAGAACTTCATTAAAAGATGTTTTTAATTATAGTATTTCATCTACTACTTCTGAGTGTAGTAAATACTTTTCACTGTCTTCTTATGAATTTTATTCAAAAGTTTCAATCTCACTTTTATTTCTGATACTGAGAAATACTTCATTCTCTGTATCTGTTTAATATTCTGACTGTCTATTTCTCTCTTTGAAATATTGTCTGCAATGTCACTGAATAATGAAGAATTATATTTATAACAAGTATAGAAAAAAGATATCTTTAAGATTGCATTCTTTACATTGTTATATATGAATTCAGCAGTTAGAAGATGTTTAAGTCAATTATTCTAATAATATGAACAGAACACTTGAAGATGCTGTTCTAGTATCTGATTCTGATATTCAGTCTGATTATCAGTCTGTGAATGAAATGCAGTACTGAGAAGACATCTTATCATAAGATGATAGTAAAAAGCTGATCAGTATTTACTGATGAAGAGAGATTCTTGATCTGTTATCAACAATTTCAGAGTACTGTGATCATGAATGATGATATCTAAAAACAGATCAGTCAATTCAGAGGCTTTAATCTTTTTATAAGTAGAAATATATCTGATCATCTTTGTAAAGCAGTTAACAATGACTAAAATTGAGTCATATTCTTTGACTCTTGTTGACTTCAGCAGGTCAACTATGAAATTTATTGATAAATTCTATCATAAGCTCTTTGAAATAGGCAGTGATGTCAACTCACTGTATTACTTATATCATAAGATCTTTATTCTTTGATAGATATTATAAGTTTCAATATACTCTTTAACATCTGCTCAGAGCTTGTCTTAAGTATATTTATATTTTAGAAGCTTCTTAGTCTTCTCTAACCTGAAGTGCTCTGTATGAGAATTATTATAATGAATTCTCAATAACTTCTGACACACTGCTCTGCTATGAGAAATGAAGACTGAATCATTCAGTAGTAGAAGTTCACATTCTTCTAGTTATCAGTGACTTGATTTCTTAGCAGTATCACTCTGCTCAGAGCCTGTCTCTTTCAAGTTCAAACTGAATTCTTTCTTCTTCAACTTTTGAATTTAAGCTGCAGTAGAGGTATCTCTCTTCTGTAACTTATTAATGAATTTCAAAAGTAGTTAAGTTGAAAGATTATAGACTATTTCATTCTTTATCAATTCAATGATTGTAAGATATGACATGAGAAGCTTATGATCTTCAGTGTCAGTCTCTCATAAGAATCTGAGTTCTCTTTCATCTTCTATACTGAGTCACACAGCTGCCTCTTCAGTGCTGTTTCTAAGCTTTAGAGAATCTCAATTCTCTGCAGTCAGCTTCTTCTGCAGTGATAGCAGAGATTCTTTTATAGAATTCTTCTCTGTATCAATAATATTATAATCAGGTTATCTAGACAGTGTATTGACAGAGTTAAGCTGATCTGAACAGTATCAGATATAGAAATCATACTTCAAAAGCAGCTCTGCTCATCTGACTTGACATTCTATCAAGCTCTTTATTGTCAAGAAGTAATGCAGATTTATATAATCAGTGAGAACTTGCACTGAGTACTTACTACTCTGAAGATAATGTTATCAGATCTTAAAGAATTTGACAATTACTAACATCTTCTGATCATGAGTATTATATCTTCTCTATATGAGTGATAACTTCTTGAAGAAGAAGATCACTGATCTTTATTCACAGCATCTTATAGACTCTGTGAAAAAGTCTTCTCTCACAGACAATTCATTGCCTGTTTTCTCAGAGATAATTATTCTCTAATTCTTTCAATGTTGAAAGATCTTCAGTGTCAACTGTGAAAAGATTTCACAGATCTCATTCTCAGATACATCAGTCTCACACTGACTGAGTAAGTCAGAGTTAAAATGATTCAGTATTGTGATATCTGTGAAAGCTTGTTTCAATTCTGCAAATACCTGCATGATGTCTTGAGTGAGAGTAAATGATTCTGTTTTTCTGTCTTTCACACTTCTCTTCAACAGATCTGTAAGAGAGGCAGTAATCTGTAAATATGTATAGATGAATTATCTGTAGAAATTTGCAAATTCTAGAAACATCTGTATCTTACAGTATGTCTGCAGTACTGGCCAGTTCTCAATGATGAAGACCTGGCTTCTATTCATTGAAATATCATTCATCTCAACAATATAATCTAAGAAATCAATCTTCTGCATGTAGAATGAGCATTTTTTGATGTTTATATAGAGTTAATACTGTCTCAAGTAACTCAATACTTCTTGAACATGAGTATCATGTTCTTTCTCTGATTTTGAGAAGATTAAAATGTCATTCAGATATACTATATAGAAGACATCAACAAGGCTCTGCAGTGTCTCATTTATATAGGCCTGAAAGATAGCTGAAGTGTTACAAAGATTAAAAGATAAAACAAGATATTCAAAATTATCATACTTGATATGAAAAGCTGTTTTTCAAACATTGTCTTTGTTAACTCTGATTCTATGATAGACATTCTGTATATCAATCTTCAAGAACACTTTTACTTCAGATAATCAATCAATTATCTTGTTAATTAACAGTAATGAATAGCAATTCTTAACTGTCATCTTATTAAGACCTCTGTAGTCTATGCATAGATGTAGCCTACTATTCTTCTTAAGCACAAAGAGTATAGACATCTCTGTCAGACTCTTTGATGAATATATTCAGTTCTTTGATTACACTTCTTCAAGATATTTGCACAGAACATTCAACTTCTTTACAGACAAGTTATAAAGAGATCTGTACAGCACTGTTGCACTGTCTTCAAGATAAATCTTATATTATATCTTGATGTCAGGAAACTTTGCTGCTTCCTTTTCTGAAAAGACATTCTTAAAATCTGTAAAGAGATGTTGTGTACATCTGTCTTCAATAACAGATACTGCTGCTAATCTTGCAGTGAGAATGATGACTTCTTCATCTATTCTCAAGTCTCAATCACCTGCTACACAGTATATTGACTCAATCTTTTTCTCAAGATTCTTTTGATGAAACTCTTCAGATTTCTCTATCACTGTCTCTTTATCAGTGAGATAATACTGTCATGTCTGAGTGACTCAGTCAATGAGAGAATTGTTTTCTCTCAATTATAGAAGATCTAGAATGATATTCTCATCTATGATATTGACTGTGTGAAGAAGCAGACTGCTCTTCTTAAAGATTTCTTCTGAGTCTATGATCACACACTTTGCTTGAATTATGTCAAAACAGTGACATTTCATTTCATCTGTAAATTTTGCATGATCTGACAGATCTATCTTCTTTCAATTCTTCATCAAAGAAAAGAAATAGAATATGAAGTTAATATTCACTCTGAAGTTGAGTAGACATCTCACTGATATCTTCTCATTCAGAATATGCATTGTGATTGTAATATAAACTCAGAGATGTGAGAATTATCAATTCTTTTCTTTCTCTTCTTTATCTTTCATGAATATGTTTGTTAGAAGAGAAGTTGACTTTGAGAAGATATCTTCTCAGTTTCTTCCCTTCTTTGACTTCTTGTAATCACTGACATAGTGATCATCAGCTCTGCAGTTGAAACAGAGATCTTTATTAAATCTTTTTTAGCATTTCTTTACAGTGAGTGAAGAATCAGAATACTTGAAATTCTTCTTTACTTTCTTCACACTGAAGTCATTATAACACTGTTTAGATTCTATTATTAATTGCTTAGAAGAGATCTTATTGACCTTTTTCTTGAAGAATTGATTATTCAAATAGATCTGAAAAGCCAGGTTGACAAGCTTAGTGTGATTGATTGATGAACTCTGATACTGTGATATTGTTATTCACACTTTGTGAGTCAGTTTTATAAGATAAAGCTGTGTTTTTAATTGATTCAAATCATTGATTAATTCCTCTCAATATTCTTTAAATCTTGCATTAAAATTGAAAGGATTTTCATCATCTTATTAATGTAATGAGTTGAACTACTGTGTCACTGTGAAGTCACAGTTGTGATGATCTTCAATTTGATTCAGTAGAAAGTTCTTGAATTCTTCTCAAGTCATGATAGTATTGATACACTCAAGCTCTCTCTTCTTAATGACTCAAGTAGTTACAGAGATGCCTTCAAGAAGGTTGACAGTGTATATTACTTATACCTCATAAGTATTATACTGGCTCAGATTAAGGCAGAATTTTCATTCAAGAGTACAGATAAAGCTGTGGAATTCAGACAAGATGTTTCTCTTATATCTCAGTGAATCTTCAATCTTAATCTCTCTATCTTCATGATAGATGTAGGTGTGTAGAGACTGCGGTGATGGCAGAGCAGTTGAAGAGCCCATGCTAAAATGTACAGCAGGTTCAGAAATCTCAGATTTCTGCCAGAGTAGAGGTGTACACACTCTAGAGAATGATGTAGTGTTTCCCTCAGAGAGTGAGATTGAGTCAGTCCCAGTACAGATGCATGAGGCCATATCAGTCTGTTAGAGCTTGACTGATTCAAACATGTAATCAGGTCAAGTGATTTGAATTGTAATATAATAGAACTGAAGCAGTGACTAGTCAGCAGTATTATGTAGAGATAGTTGTTTAAAAAGCTATATAAGTGAGCTTGACTATCTTGCTTGAATAGTGAGCTTATAGGCTACAGAGTTATTGTGAGAATATCACAGATATGGTACTTAGTATACTAAGAAGATTGTATGAGACATGCAGTAACTCTTGTATATATTATTCCTGTAGAAGAAAAGAAATGAATTGCTAGCTTCTTTGATAAGAAGCCAGCATCTAGCTATTCTATATAGACAATGAGCAGATACTCTCCTCTCATTCCACAGGCAAGGATAGCTGAAGTGATATCTCAGCAGTGCCTCATTGCCAAGGAAGAGTAATCTGCTGACCTTGTATAGAAGTGAGGTTCTTATATTCATCAATCGGATCTTTCTATGATATATCTGAATGATGTCATAGAGCGGTTGGAAACCGGTTTGAATGGCCTGCGGGATGGATGGAATCATCCGCATGGAAGTGATGGGCCGTGTGGAACCGCAGCGGGGCCTTGGCGCGGCCGGGAGCGTGACAATTACTTATAGAATATTATTCTCTGTATCTCAGACAGAGAAACTCTCTGAACTTATAAATAAATTAATCTTAGTAAAGAATATTCTTGAGTATCTTCTACAGAACTAAGCTATTTTTCTATAAGAAATACTTACTATCTATAAACACTCTTGAACTGAGTCTCTAGATATAATCTTCAGAAATACTTATAAACTGAAAAGAAACTTTCTTAAGCTGTAATTACTTAAGATTATCTATCAAATCATAATCTATAAAAGCTTTTATAAGTTTGTATTTGAAATTGACTTACAAGCTCAGCTGTGTGATATGAAAGATGAAGAAGCTGTTATCTATATAATAACAGATCTCTATTACACTGAAGTCAAGAACTGACTGAACTATCTAAAGAATAATTATAAGAGATTTCACTGATCTATTCTCAAGACTTATTTAGAGAATAAGTTGAGAAACTCTGCAAGCTGAACAGAGAACATCTGAGCTATAATTATTAATATTAGAAAAAGAGATGAGAAATCTGATGAAGACTACTCACAGTACTTTATAAAATTATAATATGAATTGAGATCTGTGAAAATAGAGCTCTGAAATAAGATCTGAATAATAATATTTATAAAGAGACTGAATAAAAATATGTAGAATAAGCTTATTAAGTAAGACTCTAAGCTCTTAACTCTGAAGAAACTGATAACTCTTATTCACTGCTTATAGATCACTGTGAGAGTTATAAATCTATAGAGAGTAGATTACTAACTAACTCTGTAAGAGTCAGAATAACAGAGAACAGATTTACTAGAAAAAAATAATAAAATATAGAGAGATTCATATCTGACTACTAAGCAGAGAGAGAGAGCTTTATAAGCTTCTATAAATAGAGTATATAATAAAGAGACTAAGAAAAAGAGACTCTGCTTTATCTATTCTAAATTAGAATATCTCTGTATAAACTATCTAAATAAATTAAAATAGAAATTTAAGAAGTTATAGATAAGATTAGTAACAGTCTTCTTAAAAGTCTTAAAACTAATATCTGAATCTGTTACTCTTTCAATGAAAATACTTACTTATAAAGAGAGACTATATCACAGTACTACTACTCTATAAGTATAAAAAGTATTAATAAACTCAGAATCTCAGATCACTGTAATATCTCTAAAGCTTGTAGAGTGAATAAGTTGAAAGATAAAGACTGAAAATCTACTCTTATAATAAGCAGAGTATGAGAACTCAGATCTGAGAGTTAAGAGACTTATAAGAGTCATTTTTAAATTACAAGATCTCTCTGAAATCTGAAGAAGATTTACAGAAACTGTGATTATTATAGATATCATAGATAATATATACTTAAAACTTGTATAACTTTAAAGATATAATTCACACATAGCTGTTCATGAGTCAGATTTATACTTTCAATCAGTGTTAATAGACTTACTTATAAAGATAGAATCAGTTAATACTGCAGAGTTAATTAGAGAAGATAAGCTTATCTATATAATAACTTTATAAGTGTCTGAGAATCTTACAGTTATGAAAACTGAGCTTCAGATATCAGAGAAATACTGAGATCTTATAGAGATATTCAGCTTAGTAAAGACAGCTGAGCTTCTCTCTTACTATGAAAAGAATCTGATAATAGATTTAATAGAAGAGTAGAAACTCTTCTGAGAATCAATCTATAAGCTCTCTTATTATAAGACAGAGATCTTGTAAATCTATATAAAGAAGAATCTGAAGAATAACTTTATCTAATCTTCACAGGTCTCTGTAGAAGTCTCTGTGATATTTATAAAGAAGAAGAATAAAGATTTCAGATTATATATAGACTATTATAATCTGAACTTCAAGATAATAAAGAGCTGCTATTCTCTATCTCTGATTAAAAATATAATTAACTATTTTATAAGAGCTGTCATATTCATATAACTGAATGTAATCAATGTATATACATAGCTATAAATACAGTCTGAGAATAAATGAAAGACTATCTTTAAAACTGTACTGAAATTATTTAAATATCTAATAATATCTTTTAATCTGACTAATATCTCTGTAATATTTCAGTCTTTTATTAATAAAATACTTCATGTATATCTGAATGTCTTCATGATAATATATCTGAATGATGTGATAGTATATTTCATGAAGAAGAAAGAACACACTGAGTATATATAAAGTATATTAAAGATCTTAGATGAGACAGAACTGTATATTAAGCTTACAAAGTATAACTTCAGTGTTTATCAGATTAATTTCCTAGAATATGTAATCACTGTAGATAATATTCAGATAAAATCTTTACAGATTGAGACTATTCTATCATGACTGAAGTTAACTAGTATTTATGAGATTCAGATCTTTCTGAGCTTTGTGAATTTCTATAGATAATTTATCTTTGTATTTATAAGAATTTTCTTGACTCTTACAGACATGCTGAAGAGTGAAAATAAGAAGAAGTCATCTCATAAATAGAGAATGAAAAGATTATTAAAAAGAGAGAATTGTAAGAACTTTCTTACTCTAGAAGCTTATGAGATCTTTATAAAATTAAAACAGATATTCACAGATATAGTGATATTATTTCACTTTAATCTCTTACTCTTAATCAGATTGAAGATAGATGTCTTCTTCTTTATAATTTCAGAAATAGTCTCATAACTATAGTTAAATAAGAACTGAGTTTCAGTGATCTTTTTCTTACAGAAAATACAATCTATAAAGATTAACTATGATATTTATAATCAGAAGCTTCTTATAATAGTGAAATTCTTCTATTACTGATATCACTACTTTGAGAGTCTTATGATAGTGATTACTGTTAGAACTGATCATAACAGCTTGTAACAGTTTACTTTAATCAAGAAACTCTTACAGTGATAGATTTACTGAGCTCAGAGACTGAGTGAGTTCTGATTCAAGATAGAATATATTAAGAGAACTAAGAACTCAGTGAATAAACTCTCTTACAGATCAGACTATATTAAGAAGATCAGAGTAACAGATACAGAGAGACTAGAGAAGATAGAAAAGCTTTACAGAATACTCAGACTGAGTATTATAAAGAGATTAACTGAAAAGTCTCTTAATTCTCTGTAAGAGAAGAAGAAAAAGAGAGAGAAGAAGTCTGTATAACTACTCTCTATAATACTAAGAGTTAACACTCTGAGAATCTCTGTGAGAATTCTTGAAGAGAGTATCTATAATCTGAAGAATTTACAGACTTTGAGAAGTGCTATAAAAGACCTGATATAAGAAAAAACAGAGTATAAGTCTTTATAAGATCTTCTATTCAGACTATCTGAACTGCAACTGAAGAATGAATATACTCAGTATATTTAAAAACTACTCACAGCAGAAATCAATCCTGCAGAAATAAAGAATTAAAGAGACTTAAATAATCTCTTATGAAAAGAGAACTGAATTTATGTATCTATGAATAAGTTTCTATATGTAGAACTTATTAAAAGATATTATAACTCTTCTCTAGCAGGTCATTTTACAGACACTAGAACTCATGAGTTGCTTATAAGAAAATACTTCTAACTAAAGATATAAGAACTTGTGAAGAAGATAGTGAATTCTTGTATTATTTATTAGAGTTCATGAGTAGTGTGATTCAGATTATATAAAGAACTTACTTCTCTACTCATTCTACAGAAATCTTGAAAATAGCTAGAAATAAATACTTTTATAAGTCTCTCTGAAAGTAAGAACATATATAATGCCTGCTTTAACAGTGTGCTGATAATAGTAAATTACTTTATCAAGATAGCACACTTTATACTCATCTGTAAAAACTTGAAGTTAAAGAATTTAACTTATATCTTTATCTATGATGTGATTCAGTTGCATGAATTATCTGTGAATATTATCTCAGATAGAGAATTAATCTTTATAGAAGAGTTCTAATCTGATCTGATAACTATATTAAAGATCTCATGAGATCTAAGTATAACTTTTCATTAATAGACAGATGATCAGACAGAATGTCTAATAAGTATATTAAAACAGTATCTGCAGTGCTTTATCAATTATAATCAGAATGACTGAGTATATTGATTATTACTTACAGAGTTCATATACAATAACTTAAAGTATATCAGTATAGATAAAATTCTCTTTGAGATACTCACTGAAACTTATTCATAAATAATCTTGATAAATTCACAAGAGTATACTATAGAGTGTGATGATGTCTGTGAATAAGCTGAGAGAATTCAGAATATTCAGAAGAAAGTCTGTAAATTCTTGAGAAAGACTCAAGAGTATCAGAAGAGATACTATAACTTTAAGTATATTATAAAGAGTTTTAAGAAAGATGATAGAGTCTGACTGAGTCTAGAAAACATTATTATATAAAGATCTAGTAAGAAGCTGAATCTCTTATAAACAGAGTCTTATAAGATTATAAAGAAAGTTAGTTTACAGTTCTACAGATTAAAACTATCATCTAAGTTATAGATATATAATATTTTTTATATCTCTTTACTCTGTGAATATAAGAAATTCTTAGAAGAGAATTCTGTGACTCATCACTCTGTCTGTAAAGTACTAGAGAGTGAAAGAGAATATCAGATTAAAGAGATTATTAACTCAGAGAAGTAAGATTATAAGCTCTGATTCAAGATTTAGTAACAAGAGTATTCTGATAAGATGAATGAGTTCACTTGAGAATTATCTGAATAGATAAGACATCTGTAGAAGCTGAGACATGACTTTCATACTGTGAATTCTGATAAGTCAGAATAATGTGATCTTCACTAAGAATCTGATTATAATAAAGATATTAACACTGTCATTTACAAACTCTAGTTTATAAGATAATAAGTTTCTACTGAGATGAACAGTCTGTGATGTACATAAGAGAAGAAGAAATCATATTCTTATTAAGCTAAAAAAACAAGAAAATAAACAGAGCTGTGAACATAATTTAAAGATTAATAAAGAAAAAACAAAGAAAACTCAAACTCATATTCTCAATATCTGTGATACTCAATTCTCTTATAACTACTAATTTCTCTCTTCAAAGAAGCAGAGAGTATTATATCTGTGATACAGACAATTGTTACATTTGATATAAAGACTGTCAGAAATGCACAGACTTCAGAGAAGCTGAATATCAGAGTATATATAGTTACAGCAGAGTCTTGAAGACTGATCATCTATGTGTGTGATCAGATACTTCTTACAAAGCTATATTCACTCTTTCAGTTGTGCTGAAGTATTCAGTCTAAAAATAATTAAGATACAGAGAGAGAGCTCATCTGTTCAGATTAACTTCTGTTACAAATTCATGACATTTACATTATCTTAATTACCTGAATTTTACAGATATCTGAGAACTTATCTCTCATTGATAATGAAATTGCAGAAATGCACTGCAGTGTAAGAATCATTGATAGAGAACTTAGATATATTCACATATATCTGATCAGTGATTGTGTAAGTAGAGAAGAGATAATTATAGATCTGCAGAACTGCAGAAGACACTGATAATATAGAAAGCTTCACAAGAACTGTTAGCTAGAATCTGTAAGAAATTACTTATAAGAAGACTTACAGCAAAGAGAGAGACTACACTGCTTAAAGTCAGAAACTGATCTGAAAGAGACAGAGAATTGATCACTGATCTGAAGATTGAGTGTGATGACAGAGCTGAGAGAAATGAAGATATAATTATAAGCAGCAGTATCTCTGCTTCATCAGCCAGTAAAAAGTAACTAGAGAAGTTATAAGAATACTTATGAGAAGCTCAGCAGCAGTCAGACATTATTATAAAGATATTAAAATTGAAAAATTTTTATTCTTGAGAAGTTCTTGAATTAATATATAAATATTATCAGAAACACTCTCTCTCTGTCATCTGAGTGAAAACACTTCACAGATGAATAGAGATACTCACAGTTTATAAGAATAAAAGCTATTATAGAAAAAGAGAAAAGAAGATAAGATTTCACAGACAGATCTGAGATATTTATACTACTTTAGAGAGGTTTGCTTACACTATAAGTGATCTCACAGAACAGTCAGATCACTCTAGTAAACAAGAGTAATTATAAATTACAGATCTGAATCTTTCTATATATCTATAAAGAGTTATTATTATTATTATTCTTCAATTATAGATGTATGCAGTCAGAGACTATGACATCTACCTGAGAACTTTAGTTCTCAGGGTTTTTTTCTATGTCTGTAAAGTTAACTATTGTACATTCATCAATTTCAGATATGCAAAATCAGAAAATTCCAGCTCAGAATACAAAAACTGTTTACAAATTGCAGTGTTTTAACATCTTTTGATACTTTGAAATCATTTGACAATATCATGACAAAAGAAAAGAGAGAAAGAACACAGTCTCAAAGATAGACACATTAAATAGATAGATAGAAAGAAATTGAAAGGAAAAGATTTACAGAAAAAGAAAAAGTAAAGAGAGACTATAACAAAACAAATTCTTAAAAGAGAGTGTATAGCTGTTTTAACAGACTATATCTGATTGATTTCCTCCTCTTCATATTCAGATAATTCTGAATTTAGCCATTTTCTTATAGCTGCTTGAGTTTCTGATAGAAAGTCTATTAAGTATTTAATTCCTGTCTCAGTTGAGAATAAGAATCTCATATTTAATTGATTTAGATCATACTTCTCTTTCAATCTGGCTCTGAGACTATTGTATAATGCACAGTGCATTATAATATACTCAGAATTCTCATTTGTATTGCAGAATGAGCATTCTATTGAGTCAAATCTATCATCAAATCTTTGTATATAAGATTTGAAATAATCATGTCCTAGTTTCAGCTGTATTATAGATGAGAATATTTTCTTTTTACATTTAATTGAACAAGATTTCCACTTGGGTTTTGTTTCAAATCTTGAATAATGTATACTCTTCTTTTGTTTCTGCCAGCTTTCATTTCACTTGTCTAAACAAGATTCTTTTATTTTTCTCTTTATAAAAGACCAGGACACAATTTTTTGAATAGATCTGCTTAATTCTGCACTCTTTTTTGCAGCTGAATCAGCCAATTCATTGCCATGAATATTCATATGAGCAGGAACCCAGTGCAGATGAATTCTCAGCTTTGATGTTCTTCTCTCTTGAATTTTTAAAACAGAGTTTAAGATCAGTTCAAGATTCATTTGATCATTATGAATCTGACTATTTCTAAGTCTTTTTAAAGCAGCTTGACTATCAGAGAATATTCATGCCTCTTTCAAACAATTTCCTCTTTTATGAGATTTTATTTCAATGAGTTTGAAAGCTTTCACTATTGCAAATAGTTCAGCATCAAAGACTTCACATTCAGAGCCTAGATTCCAGAAATCTGAGATAAAATTAATATTATCTTCAGTATAAGCAATGCCTGCGCCCAATCTATTCAAGTTCTCATTTTTTGAGCCATCTGAATAAATCAGAATAGAGTCTTTTATATTAATTGTAGAAATTCTCTTCAAATGCTGTTCATATTCTTTCTCTTTTAATAGTTCACTTATTTATAAGTCTATAAGAGATTCAAGCTTTTTTCTCCAGAGAGATAACTTCTCATGATCAACTTTTTCAACATTTAAAGAAGAAAATTGATTTTTAATCAGAGAGCATAGTCTGTACAGTTGAGAAGGCATTTTCTTTGAAGAATTATTTTCATTTCAATCAAGAAATCTATTCCAATTCAGTTCATTTCCAGAGTTAATTGATGAAAATGAAGAAGAGACTCTTTCTCTGATTATATGATTTGAGCTCATCTTTACCACTCTCAGAGCATAGTTCATACAGGCCTTTTCAAATCTAATAGTAGAAGGAGGAATTGAAGCTTCAATTTTCATTGCTTTAATAGAAGATGATTTAAATACTTCCAGAATTCTTCTCAAGGCTCTGTTTTGCAGACTTTGAAAGAGTTCAGTGAAATTCCCTTGATTATTTCACCAAACTTGAACTCCATAATCAGCTACTGATGTAATACAGGCTATATATAACTGTCTCATAGCCTGGAAGAATAGACCTCTCTCTGTATTTAATAGTCTGATTATGTTATTCAATAGTCTTTCTGCCTTGACAGTTCTTTGTTGAATGTGATATTTAAAATTCAACTTGGAGTTTAACCATACTCCTAATCATTTGACATTTACACTGGGTTTAATCTCTCTATTTAAAAGAGTTAGAGATAGTTCTTTCTCATTGAATCTAGAAAAGAAATGAATTAACTCAGTTTTATTCATATCAAATTAAATTTGATTAATATCTGCTCTAACAAAGATTTCCTTTGCAGCTTCTTCAATTACTTTCAAATTCTCTTTGATAGTTTTTGAGCTGTAGACAAGATCAATATCATTCATATAACTTGGAGATTGCACTATTCTCATATTTCTATTTTTGAATAGATATGCAGTGTATATTGCAAATAAAATGAGTGAGATTGAAGACCCCTGTGATACTTCTATTTTTATCTCAGTCTTGTCTTGTTTCATTCCATCAAAGAAGAGTTGTATAATTCTTTTAGACATAAAACAGTTAACTCATTTTATTAGGAAAAGTAGCAGTTTTAATATCTTCAATGTCTGAATTAACTTTGACTTTGAAACATGATCAAATGCTTCTTTTATATCAATAAAAACTGCAGTTGAGACCAGACTCTCATGCTTTGCTATTTGAATATCATGAACAACTGAGAGAACAGTGTCAATTGCAGAACACTGTTTTCTATCTCTCATTTATTCACTGAATAAAAGAGAATCATCTATAGAGCTTATAAAAGATAGTTGAGTAGCTATTATCTTTTCTAAAACCTTTTCTAAATAGTTCAATAGAGATATTACTCTATATGACTTAGGAATTGAAGTTTTTCTATTAGGTTTTACAAGAATCACTCCAGTGGCTTCTCTCCAGCATTCAGAATGATATTCATTTTTCAAGAGATTGAAAAAGAGCTCAAAATATTCATTCTTTAAGTAGAAATATGTATTTTGAATAATCAAGTGATTAATTGAATCAGGATCTGCAGCAGTTTTAACAGAACTTGAGAAGATAGCTGACTCTAATTCATCTTGTGTAAGATCAGGCCATTCCCAGTCATTTTCATCAATGTAGTTGAGAAGTAATATATTCTCTTCCTCTGAATCTGAATCTGAATCTGGTGAGTTCTGAAAGAGAATTCTCATGAAAGCTTGACATTTTTCCTCAAAAGAGTTTGCTGTATATGATTCATTCTGAAACTCATATTCTAGAGCTGGAAGTTTTGCTACACTTCTTGTTTTAGTATAGTTAAAAGCTTTAAAAACTTTCTTTTCTTGTGCTTCTTCAAGAAATTTATTCCAGCAGTCTGTTTTAGCTCTTTTAATATCTGAAAAATATTCATTTCTGACAGTTTTGAACTCTTCATCAGATATTACATCATTCTTCCAATCTCTTCTAGCAGTAGCTAATTCTTTTCTTTTAGATGAGATATTCTCATTTCATCAAGGTTTTGAATACTCAGAAGATTTTCTTTTTGAAATATTATCTCTAACACTTGTTAGAATGATAGATGTAATAAGCTTCACTCTATTCTCAAGCATTTCATTTGAGATATCTTGATCAGAATTTCAATATAGCTCATTCTGTCTTTCAGATTTTAACAGTTTTATGCTTTCTTCAACTGCTTTTCAATCAGCTTTTTCAAAGTTATACTGATTAGAGAGAAGAGGATTTTCACTCATTTGTTTTTCACTCAGTTCAATATCAAATTGAATAATCTCATGACCTGATTCTGATGTCTCATTTGAATCAATAAACCAGTTTACAAGTCTTCTTTTCATTAGATTTTGTGACATGAATGTTAGATCTATAATAGACTTCTGTTTCATGCCTTTTCTAAAGAATGTTTGTTGATCAGACTTATTAATCAAATCTATTGAATGCTCAAAGGTTCATTCAATCAGATTATCAGCTCTCACTGCTCTCTTACATTCTGAATTTCATCAGAGATGATGTGCATTGAAATCTCCTGCAATTATAGAGTTTCTTAATGAAGTTATGTTCAGAAATTCTCTATTAATTGTTCAGATATTGTTATTTTTCTTCAATGACTTTTCATTATAGATATTTATAAGCTGTATAGTATCAAACTCATTTTCTTTATCTATAATATCACCCACCAGAATATCAGGGTCAGACATGATATCAAATCTTAGATTAAATTGATATCTTGATCTCTTTCTTTCATAGATCACTACTCTTGACTTTATCTCAGACTTTTGAGGTAAAAAGCAGTAGTAGCTTGAATGAGAAATGACATATTTTTGCTCAGCATCAAAATTCGGCTTCTGAAGCAGTATAAAATCAACTTTTTATTCAAATGCAATTTGAAGATAAGAATAAATGCAATTTGAGTTTCTATTCACATTATTTTGAATAAATGTGATTTTTGAAGAGTTTTTAAACTTTTTTTGTTGTTTTTGTTGTATATTCATACTAAAAGAGAGTAGAGAAGAATCTAATCACTATCATCAGATAGTAGATTATAACTGTTTCAAAAAGTAGAAATCTCAACTGCTTACATTATATCTAGTTTATCATCAGAGTCATTTCTCAATTCTCTAATCTTAACAGAAGTTTGAGGATTCAAATTCTGTTTACATTTTGCTGAAGAATTGAAGTTTGAAGACTTAGATAATTGAGAGTTTCTTCTTTTTGAGCTTGCATTTGTGAGTTTACTGGCTTGACTCTTCTCTTCAGTTCTAGATTGACTTTGAGCTTCATCTTTTCTTCAGTTCTTTTGAGTTCTAGAAGCAAACATACATTCTTTTGAGCTAGATGCATATTTTTCTTTGCAATTAGAGCACTTAAGCAGAGTATGTTGACAAATTTCATCTCTTTTTGAGCATGTTTCACATTTATGCTCACTAGTTTTGTGATCTCTGGCACAGAATGCACATTTTGAGTCTCTAAAACATGAGATTGCAAAGTGTTCATATCTTTGACAGTTTGAACACTGTGTTTGAGCTTTGAGATTCATTCTTGAGTCTTTGTATTCATGAACTCTCATTTTCAAACCTGCTACTCTTACTTCAGAGATCTTTGACTGTTCAAGTGTTTTTATATATACTAGAACAGAGGCATTTCTCCTGCTTTGTCTGAACTCAATTGAATTTAGTCATACAGGCTCCTTTCTCAGTTGAATGAAGTTGTATTCTTTCAATTCATTTTTGAGAAGTAACATTCCTTCTTCACAGTCAAAAATTTCAACTGAAATATCATGAAGAATGAATTTGTCTCACTTTTCATCTCTTTCAGATAGAATTGTTATGTTTAACAATGATTCTACTGCTGACTTTCAGAGATTCTCATTCTGAATAAGGAATTCAGCACTGAATTCAGGCATTGTAGTCAGAATAATAGAGTTTTCAAAGAATGATGACTCAATTGAAGCTATAACTGATTTTTAAACTTCAATATCAGTCATCAACTGAGAAAAGAACTGCTGATTAATTTCATTTCTGATTCTAAAAATGAGATTTGAGTTTAGCTTGTTTCTTTGCAGAATGTTCTGATTTGAGACTTTGAGAATAAGTCTTCTATTTCTAGAGATTTGGAAGTTTTTCTCTTTTTGCATTTTCTTTTTCACTTTTCTATGAATAGAGGCATGAGCAGTATTCTTCTCAGTTTTCTCAGGATTTTGAGCAGGTTTTGAGATAGCAGGTTTAGAGACAGCAGATTCAGCTGCTTGAGTATATGTTTTCTTCTGATTCAAAGAAGAAGAAGAAGTAGAAAGAAAGAAAGAAGAAGAGTAAGATAAAGAGTCAGTGATTGTACTAGGAATTTTCAAGGTTTTTTGAACTGTGTTTGAGATTTCAAGTTTGAACTTGATCATCTTCTGTAGTTGTCTGGCCTGAGTATGAAGAATTAACAGAACTTCTTCATTCATCTCACTCAGACACTGCTTTCCAAGAATCTTGCTTGCTTTTTCAAGTTCCTGTATTTCAAGAACTTGTTGTTTCTCTATTTCTTCTTTCTTTCTTCTCTTCAGAATTTCAATCCCAGGAATAGCATTTGAGAAAGCATCTTTTTCCACATCAACTGAGTGTATTTTTGAACTCATTGTTTTCACTCAATGAAAAGTTGATCAGACTGTTTCAATTGAGATATTTCTAAGTCTGTTTTCAATTGAAAAGTTGGTCAGACTGTTTCAAAAGAAGAATAAAAGACTTTTGTGTATAAAACACCTGATTTTTTTCACACTAGTTCAGTAACTAGGTTAGATTTTTGAAGAGAATCTAATAAACTAAAATTGATTTTTAAGATAAATCAATAAAATCTTTACAATCTCTTTCTTGGGATACAGTGAGGAAAAGTATGATATCAATTGATAATAAATCAGATGATATGACAGTTTTTGAGAGAAAAACTGACAAAAAATAAATCAATTTTTTACAGAGAAATTGATTAAAACTATTCAATTTTATTCTAAATCATTCAATTCTCCTCACACAACAAGTGTGCAACTCAAATCAGTTAATAAAGAGTGTAAAAAAGAATTAAGTATTAATGAAAGCTCTTCAGTCACTGAAAAAGTAATTCTTACTTAAAAGAATATGAAATTATGACAGAAAACAACTCTGTTTTTAATTCTTTGTAAGAATATTGTGTAAAACCCAGAGAAAAACACCTTACTTTTTCAAGAGAAGTAAAAAACTATTTCTAAGATCTTTTTTTTTTTTTTTACATTAACTGCTGCAGAAGAATAAGATAGAAACTGCTAAGATATGCACTACTGTATACTCTCTACCAAGACTTTCCCTCTTCAGAGTCTTGATATTATAGAGAATATAAGTCTGTTTCTATATAATAATATAAATATTGTCAGTGGGATGTAGAGGAACTGGTTATTTATATCTCAAAATAGAAGACTTTGTCAATGATTATTAGACTGACCGTGTGACCGTGTCTGGGACCAGGACTAGATTTTTTGATAGTCCCATTACCAATTCGACTGATCCCATTACACGGTTTTAACATTATATAGTGGTCCCATACTGTCCCAGTGGGACTTACTGTCTACTCTTGTCACATTTTCCAAATGGGACCATGATTTCCACTTCTCATTTTAAATTATTTTTATTGCTTTAAATGACTTTAAATCTCATTTGAGTGTTACCAAAAAGCGTTACTTTTTAAAAAATTAAAAATAGTCTAAAAAAAACCTTAAAATGTCTAAAAATAGTAACTTTATGCCAAGAATGGGACTAAATGGGACCAAATGGAACCACTTTCTCATTTTTTTCAAGTCATGGTTCCATTTTAAGATCTGATATATAGTCACTTTACATGTTTTTTTGATAGCCAGTCCCAGCGGGATTCACGCCAAGAAATGTATGGGACCAGACCAAATGGGACCAAACGTGAAATTCATGGTCCCGGCGGCCAGTCTAATGATTATATTAATATAGAGTTAATTCTCAAATTCAATAGAAACCTAGTGTTGCTGTTCTCAATCCCTTGCAGAATCTATTGAATATTGAGGTATTAAAACTAGATTTAATATATCTCACTGTGCAGGGATCAAAGGCTCAGTCAGACCTTGAGATATACTGATTTTATAGTTGTTGATGTGCTGTTGACTCGTTGTTCACTGATTATGTATTGAATACTGTTGCTGAGGTATCTTTTTGTATTGTTCTGCTGGGGATGGGCCAGATTGAGAGGGGTAGTACAGGGGTGAGACTTGGTGTTGAAGTCTAGATACACTGGCGGCGGACCGTGGAGGTTGCACTTCAGAAGAGTCCATTGATTATGTGCTTGATATTATCGCTGAGATATCTTTTTGTATTTTTCTGCCGGGGATGGGCCAGATTGAGAAGGGCGGTACGAGGGTGAGACTTGGCGTTGGTGTTTTGGAACATCAAAGATGGACAGGGTTTTCGCGGAGGTCGCTCCTCGGATATCTCCACAACTACAGGTCGGGGGTCTTCCAAAATCGAGAAGATTGGTGCATATGGCTAGGTCACTTCACCTTACAATTTGTATGGCACTCTGGCCCGGGGTTGTGGTGTGGTAGGGGAGAACGGGGGATAATCCCACACAGGAGCTTCGAACAACGTCCGGTTCACGTTTGGCTGGATAACTCCACCACCACACGGGGTATGCGGTCGGCGATGGGGTCAAAATGCTCGTATGATCGAGGGCTTTTCGATGGATCTATCGGCGGGTTCTTATTCGAAAAATCGAGCGAGTTCGTGGTGGAGCCATCATCTATAAAGAGTGATTGCAGGCTGTAAATATCTTGATTCTACAATTCTACAGAGTTAATGAAAGAATGAAAAATTCCTCACAATTTTACAGTGTTAAAGAACAATGATTCATAAGAATAAGTGAAAGATTAACTTATAAATATTTCTCTTTGATAAGAATAATCTCATAGAGAGTGATTCATCTGTGAGATGAATCTGTGTAATAATCACACAAGAATCTCATGAAAATAATTAAGAGTCAACTGAAACTCTTCTGTATAAAAGATATGAGATAAATCTGTGTAATAGTCAGAGAAGAATCTGTAGATTATAAAGAATCTCACAGAATAAGAAACTGAGTAACAGACTCTTTTCTCTTTATAATAACAAGAGATTTTTCCTCACTGAGGTTTTTTATAGATGTGAAGAATTTTTAGTGAGTATCACTGCAGTGCTGAGCTGACTATGAAGTTACTTAGTGAAAGACTTCATAAATGAAGTCTTAGAGAGAAAGAAGTATGTAAGAAATTCTGCTTCTCACAGATTCTTTATCTCTATTTCTATCTCTCATATAATCAATAGAGCTAGCAGCCCTTGACTACATATAACTATATAGACTGAAGTTCATGAATACTATTCATAACTCAGCTTGAATACTATTATACATTTAATCTCTACATTTTATCTTTCTACTGTGAATACTTCTAGTAGTTAACAGTACATATCACGCCAAGCTGCAAACACCTGAATAATTGCCTGCGAGCACTTATTCTTACAAGAAAACTAAAGAGAAGATAAAGAGATAGAATATATGAGTTGCTTTTATAATTTCTCTTATCACTTAGACTAATCAGTGAGATCTGATCTTATATATTTCTTAATATAAGTCTCATCAGAACCTATCATAAACATAAAAGTGATTATATAGTTAAAGCTTAGAATATAATTACAACTAAGTAAAAATGAGAAAGTAATCTATCTCATTTTCTCATTTCTTATTTGATCTTATTTAATATTATTCAGATTCTTGACATAAAATTACTATTTTTAGAAATTTTTAGTTTATTTTTAAAATTTTGAAAGAGTAATGATTTTTGATAACACTCAAATGATATCTGAAGTTATTTAAAATAATTAATTAAAAAAATGAATATTAGATCATGAATACTGGTCTCATTTAATGAATGTGTAATAGTAGATGGTGCTGGGCGCGCCCTGACAGCTCTTAACCATGACAGAATTGGGACCATTTTTAGACAGTAGTGTAGTCCCACAGGGACTATATGGGACCACTATCTCTGACATGTACCTGGGCCTAGGACCAAGCAACTCAATCAATGGTACCACCAGATATTTTAGTCCTGGTCCTAGACACGGTCACACGGACAGTCTAGGACTCACACTCTATGCATGCAATTCACGCATAACCTCGAAACTATCACCATAGTTAGCTCGAGGAGCCTTTAGGCCGATTACCACGAAAGAGAAGAGACAGACGGGGGACAGTGGAGGGCATCCATGACTCCAAACCGTGGGATGGATTGATTGCCTTCCCCGCACAGAGTGCTTCCTCTGGGACGTCGTTTAATTGAAATATCTTGCTTAGCTCAAGGATAGAAGCGGGCACAGAGGGGGGGTGCAAACGGGATAGGATGGTATGACCTGGAAGCCATACCTATGCACTTCGAGGAGTACTCTATGATTTCCCCGCTGATACAGAGGGAGCTTGATATGGCTGGACATTTATGGGCGGGCGACGGTATTGGCGTTGCTGGAATATGCAACACCACCGTGTGAAGGCACAATTTCGATTGATAGATTCTGCAGAGCAAAGTGAGGAGAAACCAATTTTGATTGATGCATTAGCGTCGGCTTTTATTGCAGGCTTCTGTTTGCGTCGCCGGCCGCTGGTTGCAGTAGAAGACGTCCCTCAGAGATCGGCAACAATCACATGCTTGGGCGAATGACCTCCTCGTCTTAACACTCGGAGAAACTTTTTATATTCTTCTCCGCTGAACTGCGTCAATTGCGGTGGTTTGTGGAGTTGTTAGCCGATGTTTATCCGATGGTGTCGTTCGGTGTAGAAATACCGAGATGCGGCTGAACCGATGACTCAGCCGTCGCTCGGGATGACTTGCACCGAGATGCATTCTACGCTAGTCCGGGAACGGCGTGGGGCTCTTCCAGCGCGGAAGATTCATTGGATGGAAAGTTTGTTCTTCACATGGGTTTGTCTGCTCACCGCGTTTATTTGACCAATGGGTACGCTGCGTAGCTTGGATTTGGCAATATGAAGCCAATGAGATGCCTCAGAACGGATGGCAGAAAAAGTACGCTACGATTGGATAGGAGTTATTTATCTTTCTTGTACGAGTGTTTAACTATCTATGTCTATATGTCTATTGGGCGGTGGCTTACTTACTATGCGGATGCGAAAATTTGTTTGGAAAGCTGGTTGCTGCACGGTGACGGTGGTGAATCATTATTATTACAATGTGAAAGCGGGTATCAAATCTATTTAATATGGAGATCATGAAACCATTTTCTTCAATGTTATCTTTTTGGTGACCCCCCTACTCTGCCCTTTAGAACCTTTTCTCTCTCATTTCTCTTTTTATAACTTTACTTTCATTTTACTTTCATTCTTCTTCTTCTTCTTCTTCTTCTTCTTCTTCTTCTTCTTACAAGGTTGCCGTGGGTTCTTTCTTCTCTTCATATAAAACCATTGCGGACATTTTCATTGGCTTCTATTAAAATTGTCCTGGGAGGTAGGGCACGTTGTACGCTCCTTTGTGTTTAATAGGCCCTGCATGCAGTCTTTCACCCAACCCACTCAACACCGTTGCTGAGCCCAGAGGGCCCTTTTCTTGTTTTCAATTCCTCGCTTCTGTTTCGCATCAATAAATAGAAAAATTTTTGTTCTTCTATTTTTTCTTACAGTCGTCTCCTTGGACTTATTAGAGATATTCGTCCACCCATTCCTCAACCTCATATCTATCCAGATCCCGCCTGGCCCACTGCGCGACCTCGTATCAAAAGGAACTCGGGCATTTCCCACCTAACGAGCTGGTGATAGCGCCAGAGTAAGGGTAGAAGACAGTCAGTCCGCCCAATCCACATGGCCTCCCGTTTCTCATCACGAGCGGTGCTCAAGCCACTAGCCTATACTTCGATATTCGTTGCCACGGGAGGTATTGCAATCTACACAGTTACATCGTATACGAGCGGCCTAGGCCGGCCCGGAGCCCAAACCAGATCGCGTTTGCCAAGTGATATACCCCCGAGATTCCCCCAAATAAAGCCAAGATATGAACAGATATCCGACCTCAGACGAAGTGCGAATGACAAACTTCACCTGGCTCAACGAACAGAGCCAAATACACACCATGGAGGAGAAGGAAAGAAGGAAGATGAGGGTATATACGATCTTCTCATAATTGGAGCAGGCGCTACAGGGGCAGGAATTGCCCTAGATGCCGCAACGCGCGGGTTGAAAGTAGCCCTCGTCGAGCGAGATGACTTCAGCAGCGGGACGAGTAGCAAAAGCACAAAACTCGTTCATGGTGGTGTTCGATATCTCGAAAAGGCTATTTTGAACCTGGATTACAATCAATACAAGCTGGTGAAGGAGGCGCTGCACGAGCGGAAATATTTCCTTGATATCGCCCCACATCTCTCAACTTGGTTGCCCACTCTGCTGCCGATTCGCACATGGTGGCAGGCTCCGTATCTTTGGGCTGGGACGAAGATGTATGACTTGCTTGCTGGCCACCAAGGATCGCCGGAAGGGTCGTATTTTATGACGAAGAATAGAGCCATGGGTGCGTTTCCAACGCTTAATGCGAATGGGATGGTTGGGGCGCTATGTTATTATGATGGCCAGCATAATGATGCGAGAATGAACGTTTCGCTGGCTATGACCGCGGCGTTGTATGGTGCTACTGTGGTCAATCACATGGAAGTCACTGGGTTGGAGAAGGATGCCAGTGGAATGCTCTGCGGGGCGCAGGTTCGAGATACACTTTGTGATAATGAGGATGAAAACCGGGTATTTACCGTGCGTGCAAAGGGGATAATTAATGCAACTGGGCCATTTTCAGATGCCATTCAACAAATGGATGAGCCGACGAAGAGGAACATAGTGGCACCGAGTAGCGGTGTCCATATTGTCCTCCCCGGATGGCTTGGACCTCAGAAATTTGGACTAATAGACCCCTCGTCGGACGGGCGGGTGATTTTCCTCTTGCCATGGGGAGGGAATCTGATCGCTGGGACCACGGATAGCCCCTGCGAAGTAGAGAAATCGCCCATCCCCAGGAGTAAGGATATCGATTGGATATTGAACGAGATTAGAGAGCAGCTCACTCCGGAGATTGACCTTCGCCGTTCTGATGTATTGTCTGCGTGGTCAGGTATACGGCCTTTGATCTTGGACCCAAACTCGAAGAATACGGAATCTCTTGTGCGAAGTCACCTGGTCACAGTCTCAAAATCTGGCCTGCTCACCTGTGCTGGTGGAAAATGGACCACGTATCGGGAGATGGCTGAGGATGCGGTCAACAAGGCCATCATGGAATTCCACCTGAAGCCACAGGGACACCGGCAGCACCCTAATATCAGTGGCACTGGTGCTGACGAGATGGCACCACTCCTTGACGGATCCTGCCAAACGCATGCTCTGCCAGTCATCGGAGCCCACGGATATCACAAAACTTTATATATCGATCTTATCAAAAGATTCAACCTCGACGCTGAAGTCGCGCTGCATCTGGCACATGCATACGGCGACCGCGCCTGGGAAGTTGCCTCCATATCCGCATCTTCTGCCTCGTCCTCAACCCCAGGCAATACTACCACCTCCACACTTTCACCCACCTCTCACGTACGCCTTTCACCCTCCTACCCCTACCTCAAAGCCGAAATCAAGTACGCAATCAAGAACGAATACGCCATGACCGCTGCAGACTTTCTTGCACGGCGTACCCGCCTAGCCTTTTTGGACACCAATGCGGCTCTGCAAGCCCTGCCAGGTGTAATAGACCTCATGGGCAATGAGCTGAAATGGAGCCGCGCAAGGCGAGAGCGCGAGTGGACCGAAACAGTCCACTTTCTCGCATCTATGGGCTTACCGGCAGATATGATGAGTGTCACGAGAGAACAGGTTATGGCCGGGAAAGTGGCTGCGAAGATAGGGGAGGATTCTGTGGTGGGCGAGTGGGCGAAGCGTGAGTAGAACAGAAATCTCCTTTTCCTTTTTATTCCTTTGTGGTGATGGATTGAGCACCTTCTTTCTCTCTCTTCGGTTGCTGATTATTAGGGTGCATTGGACAGAACCGCAAAAACCATCACCCGCAGCTGATGGCTCAATCAAGATTAGCCTGAGCCAATAAGTTAAAAAAAAGGGGGCCAAAAGAAAAGACAAGAAAAAGGAGAGAAGAGGGAAACAATGATATGACCGATTATAGAATTCATCTCCTCTAAACAGGCAATTGTTTTTGATATTTGAAATATTCATCATTGAGTGCATAGCGTTTTTGGTTTTAAGCCATATTTCTAATAGCGAATAATACATAGAGGGAAGGGAAAGGGACGAGATAAATCAATAATACAATGGATTCTTCATCAGAATAGACAGGCTTCAATCCGGAAAGCTCTATGTGGTGAGACAATATACGTTATTTTTCTTCTTTGGCAAAGAAGGGCATATATTCCGTTGGGAATCTTAGAAGCACGACGGCAAATATGACTCGTGGATTGAATATGATTGTGATATAGGAAAAGGAAAAAGGAAAAGAAAGAATAAAAGAAACATACCAGTGGGTTTTCGCGATGAAAGCAAGACAAAAACAAATTTACCATAACATTCACCGTCCATCCCCAATATATGTACTCCACACCAAAAATTAACTCCGAGAAGCAATACACTCACTGCTCCTTGCGCAGGAGGACTTCAGTAATGGACCCCATAGGCATATACACATCATCAAAAATGACATTCAAAAATGCCAAGGGGAAGCTAGGTCCGAAACACAATCTCTATTCCGGAGGGGTAGTCGTAGCGGAATAATGAAACAAGAAAAAAGAAGGGACTGGACTGGAGTACGAAATTCCTACTGTCCAGTCATCTCGAAATCCTTTTTCTCATCAGAGGAGCCTCTACGTTCATCATTTTCGCGAACCGAAGCATCCTGCTCTGAAGCAACAATAGCACCACTCCGACCAGCCTCCGTCGTCGGAGAGAAGTGATTGTGATTGCGAGCAGTCGCGTTTTTGCTGGGGTTATCTAAACTTGCTTCTAGACTACCAAGCAAATCAACCTCACCGTTCTCGAACCGGACGGTGGCGCTGTGTGGCTCAGGAGGTGTTGATGTTGTTGAGGATGGATTTTCTTGTGGGTGGAAAGGTTGAGTGGCAGCATCAGGATGAACGCCGTCAATTGGGCTACGAGACTTTTCTTGTGGGGTTGAGTTGCCATTTTGGTTGTCTGCGGGTGCTTTTGCCCCGTTATTTGCGGATTGTGAATGCTGTGGTTGGGTGTCACTGAAGGAGATGTCCTTGGTTGGTTCAGAGAATTCGGCAACTGTTTGGACGGGGAATGGAGAAGGCATTTTTATGGTGACAGGGGGTTGGGGTTGTGATTGGGGTGGTGGAGGGATCTCCTCGTCAGAGGGTTCTGTGGGACGAATTGTGGTGGCAGAGGTCGTATGTGGGATACCTGGTGAGTTGGACTTGTCTCTTGCTGAAATTGCGGCATCTTTGTGTTGCTCCTGGTTCGGGAGTAAAGACTGTTCGTGTATATGTAGATTGGATTCCTCCGTTTCAGGAACTGTTTGCGCATCTCCTGCAGCTTCTTGTTCAGATTTACTGAGAGCCCCAGGAGACTTTGATTCGGCCGCCGACTCTTCTCCCTCGTCACTCTCTTCTCCCTCATTTTCTTCGTCCTCATCTTCATCCTCATCCTGTAATCCTGGCGTAGTAGTGGAGCTGCCATCTCGCGCTGTACCCGACATCGCCACGTCCCAAGTAGTTTCGGTTCCGACGGGAGTGGTTACCGCAATCTCACCTTCGCCAGGCGCGAACATCACCTTCTTCCGTCTACCTTTTCCAATACCTTTTGCCTTCCTTTTGGGAGGGGAGTGCTTCCTCTTTATTGGAGCAACTATGGTTGAATCGGTCTCAGCGACAACCACCCCTTGGGTATCTACCACTCCAAAACCTTCGACAACCGTTCCTGGAGCCGGCGATGCTTCAACAACAGTCCCATCGCTATTCTCAGGAACAGCTTCAGTATTTTCTGTAATCTCTCCTTCTACTTTATGACCTTCAGGTACCCAGGCTTCATATATCGAAACATTTCCCGTCGTAGGATCGACCTTCTTGAATTTGGTTTTCCTCATTGGCGGCTTAGGTTCGGGTTGCACTTCTGCCGTGTCGTTTATTGCGGTTGATCCATACAGTGACGACAATCCAGCCCTTCTCTTCGCGAGAAATTCTGCCTCAGGGGGCTCAATATGTCGCGGTACCAATGTCCACTTTCCAGCTGTAAAGGTGCGTTCAAACGGAGGGGCCGCAACAGGTTCATCAGCGTCTTTGATCTCCTTATCGTCGTCCTCGACCTCAGTAGGCGCGGGCCGAATATACTTGCATCCGGCTCTGGAAGCGCGTAGTAATGCTCGACTCATTGGGGTTAAAAGGTGGCTGTCTCTGGGCATCGGTAATTCGGGTATGGCTTGCGATCCTCCCAGCCTCGTGTCTGGTTGCTCAACTTTCGGATTCTGGTAAACCACCACTGGCTGTCGGACCCAGCGCCGGACCGGAAAACCTTCAAAGACATCGTGATCAACCTGTCCCGTTCTCGTCCTATTGGGGACGTTTTCTGTAAGTGCTTGAGACCGACGAGAGGATCGGAACTGTGAGGAACATTTGTTAGTAAGGTATACGCAAAAGTGAGCCATGTGTTGAGCATAACAGATAACACAGCTTTCATCCGCGCATCAATTACATTAACACGCCGAGTTACTCCCAGGTACGACAGCTAGAAGACTCATGATGTGGTATTTATCCAACACGTTATTGAGGAGGAAATGAATTGGAGACACCATACCGGAGCCATCGATCAACAGTAGAGGTTGGCGCAGCCAAACTTTACTCCAGGGATTAAATGTGCGTACGTCGAGGGTCGGAGTGATCATACGGTTATTCCTCCTGTCTGGGGTCGATCGATTGCCTTTATATATTAGGTCTGGCGCATCAATCGCCGCTGCGAGTTCCGTAATGTACATCAGATCACGTGACTGTAACGGGGTAGCATTTCATGTGGCAAATAGGGGCTGCGGGATGAAGACGATACGAAGACATTGCTCAAGTACATGAACGGGTGTGGTATTTGATGTGTATAAACAGATACTAATGTAATTTTGTTTAGCTGCGTGTAGTCTGCGGAAAAGCACTGCCGGTATCACAAATATCAGAGCTGGGATGGCCGCGAAAAGGTCGAAATCGCCTATGAGAAAAAACCGTGAAAGATCATGAAAAAAAAGTTTAAAAAAAAGTTCTATATATATACACAGGGCCAGTTCGACTCCGCTGGTAGTAAAAAAACATAACTCTCCATTCTACCGCGTAATAACCCCGAGGTCAAGGAGTCTCATCGTATCCCAAACCCAAGTTCGTCGCTCAATCCCAACTGGAGAGTGACCGTTTAGCATCAGAACCGGATTAACGTTAGGAAGGGCCTATATGCTTACCCTGTATCCTTCTGGCGCACGATGCCGCCCGCATTTCCGGATTCTTTCCCCTACAAAGCCGAGGATTTAGCAAATGCTCGGTCCTCTTTCTATTCAAAACCTGGGATATAGGATTATAGTAAACGTACCGTAGGTTCGCCCTCGACAACCAATTTATCTAGTTGATAGAATTGGCTTATGATGGATTGTCTCTGTGGCGGTAGGCAGAGTCGTTAGCACAGTACTGGTGTAATTTATGGAGCAACCAATATTCCGGTAGGGTTGGGAATAGGATGCGTAGGGGCGGGAGAGCCAACCTTCATCATGCGTAAATCCTGTAGTCCTTTTTGCATCAATTCCTGTATTTTCCGTTCCTCTGTCACATGCTGGTGTTCCCGAAATGCATCTATCGTTCTTCTCCGCGCATACTCTCGGAAATTATATGCGGCGAATTGACGTGATTGACGGAGGAGCGACCGGAACTAGTGATATGTAAGGGTTAGCACAAACGTTGGGAATATATGAGGAGGGTTAATCCGGAATGTGTCATAGAATTCGGAAGGAAAAGATGAGATGAACCATGCAACACGAGGCAAAGGAAAACTGAGCACCGTACCAAAGAACGAGCCTGGAAGGCGGAGTTCGTCTGAGTGACAACGGACATAATAGCAGGAGTTATAGGCCGATGTTATCTCAGCAATTCCTCTGTTGCTTTTTCTCTCGCCTCCGGCAGTGAAAATAATATTTCCTCTCAAGTGCCTAGCCGAACGTGGGATATTGGGCGTGCTGAAGCCTGAGGATGCTATTTCTACGGGATATCGGTAGTAGCAGCAGTTAACAACGATGGCGCATGAGGATATGGATCTAGCTCAGACTAATATCCGCGGGATTTGAAGAGAGCGGAGATGCGTTTTGAGTCTTCCACCTGGCGTAGCTTTAGCGTAAGGCCGATTAAATAATAATGATACGGCAACAAGGTAGAAGAGATAAATGCAACTGAGTTAAAAGTGAAATCAAGTGAAGCCTGTAGAGTAACAAAGCAGAGTTGTCCCCTTCTTTGTGTTGGCAAACACCGACCGCGGATGCCCGGGGCGGCGACCTTGGGGAGTTCTCAAAAATGCTCCACATGACGCTAGCCCAAATGAACGTTAACCGTTTTCTCGGAAGCTAGCAACATGACCTTTTCCACACGGTTAACGATACTCTTATAGTTTATCAAGCACATCTTATGCCTGAACCCGCTCACTTCGATTCTGTTCCATGACTTAGAACATGATGAGGCAATTGCCCACGCCACCCGCCAGTCCAGCGGTAGGGGCGGGTTCAACCAGCCTGCCTTCAACAACAGATAAGTCCAGCGCGGAGCTTTCACGAGAGCTAGATAGTGTTTTGGAACACTATCTTGTTTTGTTGGATCAGCAACAGCGGCTGCAGGAGGAGATTGGTCGAGAATTTTCCTCTGTATGGTTTCCCGCCATCTCTGTGGGATCTATATTCATTTTGTATCCCCAAATCGGAAACCAAAATGCTAACGAATCAATCGTCCGCTAGGGCTTTTTCTCGCTTGCGCGCGCGAATAACTCCTGCCCACCAGGACGTCGGTATGGCGAAGACTACTATGATGAGAGGATGAAGCCAATAAAGAAACTGTATGCCTTTCCAGTGTAACTAACTATCTTATCCTGCGGGCGTCATTTGGTTCGAAAACGAGTATTATAGGCACAGGCAGCAAGCACAGGCTAACCCGAACATATTCCGCCGATAGGTCAATTACACCCGCTTCAAAGATGCCTGCTCAAGACAAACATACCACGTTAATCTTGAACCAAAAGAGAAATATTCCGTTCTTCACCCTCGAAAACGTTTCGCTCTCATCTTTTAACTCAAGAGAAACGAAGGAGGACACTGAAAACAAGAGCGACGAGACCGGTCCCAACTCATCTTCACCGTCCCGAAATTCTGATCCAAATGAGCCGGATCGTTGCACGGGATCCGAAAAGTCGAGTACTAATCGGCAATCCTCCAACCCACTTAACTGGTTTGGGATACTTGTTCCCCCAGCTTTACGAACCGCCCAACAATCGTTTTGTACAGCTGTTGAAGGCCCAATCACTACATTGGCTGGTGTGATTACTGAGATGCGCGAGGTTGAGAGAGAAGTGGAGGCTTTGAGAGGGATGCTGGTCGCCGCAACAATTGGCAACGATGGAAGCGAAAGTGGCAAACAATAGCGATAAAGACAAGGCACTTTTTTGCTCTAACTTTTGCTAAAAATTTACCTCTGTATCTACATAATACTCCGGAGACATCTTTATATCTCACCTAGATGGGGTTCAATGAATGCAATGTTGATATGGAGGTATAATTGATGCTCTGGTCGGCTTAAGAACTCTGGGATTGTACCGTATTAAGGTTGAAAAACTGATGCCTAAACTTATAGTGAGCGAAATACAGGACTTTTTGTGTGCTCAGATAGCTACCGGCTAAACCTTTACGAATTACGAACATTTTCAAAATGGACACTTTCTTCGGGTAACAAAGATTCTGTCGATAATTTAATAAATTTAGGTTTGCTCAAAACGAATTAGATTAATATCATAAGCATCATACAGATCTAGACTAGGACTATTTAGGGGGGGGAGTAAGCTCCCCTTTTGGCGGACAACTTCATTCCGAAAGAATTGTAATGGTACAGATATAGAATGAAGGACAATATGAATTGTTCGAAAATCGTCTAATCTATTCTAGAATTGTTGCCCTTTTCTGAAGTACAATAGGCAAGGCAACAACTCGGACGTTTCAGTAAAGAACGGCGGAACACTATTCTTGGGAACACTATTCTTGCTTCACTCACCATTTCTCAGGCATACTGACTAACAGATCCACTTCAGTCATGTCAGCTCCGTATCCATTGTAAATCTATCTCAATGTTTAGAGATCTGAGATACTCCAACGCATGTCCGTGAGACCAGCGGCTTCATCAGTGGCTTATTGCGTGCCAGCTCTTCATAGTTCTCTCCTTTCACCCAGTTAGGATACCAAATGAGGTATGCCAGGTGTTTCTCAGTGGTGTCCTCAGTGATGCGCGAGAGTTTCTTGTTCATCATGAATCTGGCGAAAATAGGTTTGTGTACAGCATCCCTATACTTTACCATCGGGAATATCACGCCGTACGGACCACCGTTTAACGAACATGGTGTCGCGGTAGATTCCGCGGACTCATTTTTGATCCTGCGCTTAGGATTTCGGAGTTGAAAGTACCGATCGATGTATCCATATCCGCGTAGAGACGCAAGGTATCCTTGTTGATGCGCGGTGGTAGCTCGTCAGGTAATGGTGAATAGAGATATGGTATGGCTAGAGCGTGGTTGGCTGTGTCTGACACCTTGCTGTTCCATATGTAGGTAGTTTCAATGCGGATATGCGCCGCGAGGAAAATTGTCGCAAAGGATATATGGGAGATGTTGGGAAGTAAAGACGTGAAATGACGCGGGCCCTTGGGATCCTGCAAAACAAGCGCATCACTGTGATCGGAGGAAGTTTATTTGAGTAGTCAGATACGGCCAGATCAGGAGTTATTTATTAGAGTCCTAAATATGTCACTGGAGTAATCCATATCCCGTTCTAATGACAACTCAAAACAGCCTGAACATCATAGAATAGCTCCATGCGCCACAAAATTGATATTTACACTGAAGGCACAAGCTATCCATATCTATCCAAGAGCCATTATTATTATTATTATTTTTTTTTTTTAAAAAAAAAAAAAAAAAAAAAAAAAAAACAATTAAAAAAAAAACCCCGAAAAAGGTAAGCAGACACTGGTAAGAAACTTCAGTGTCTTGAACCTTTCTACTAGCCGCTGGCCAGGTAGATCCGTGATCGCTCTGATAGACCAATTATTTTTGCATGTTGGGCTGTGTAAATGCAACCTCTTTTAACAGAAGTAAATAAAATTGTTGCTCTTGGCTAGGCTAAAAATTCATTCAATCCTTGGGCGTCACTGCTTGAGGCCGGGATATTGCTGAGCCAATTCCGCTGGATATGGTGAGGGTGTAGCAGGTTAACAGACTCAATGCTGAATCGTTCGAAAATGTCGCTGTTTTTCTGGTTTCCAGTGCTACAGCACAATCACCCTCATCAAGATGCAATATCTTTATGCTAGCGCGTGCTGTGTTCTTAGGCGGGACCACGTTCATTGTGAGCTTTGCAGCAGAATGTATCTAAGTCGAAGCATATCTCAGATTCTAGTGCCTGGATTTTCACCAGTCAAGAATAACAAACTACGCTGGTTCTTAGAAAAATCTAGTACATGAATACTAGTTCATTATCAGGGGTACAATGACTCGTCCCCAGAAGCCAGCTTGCACCTGGATGAGGGCAACCGGTATAGCTGCCTCTCGAAACCGTTGCAGTTGTGTTGAATGAGACTGGATAGTCTGTCACTGTGTTCAAACTCGGATGATGGTACGATATGTTCAAATACCAGGCACTTCTTCCTTTTGCTGCTCCTCAATCTTTCCTGATAAAGTTTGTACTGTACATTCTCTGATGGTATCTGCGAGAGGGCGATGGGAGTGAGATTAGAGTTTTTTAAACTCTTGCGCTCCAAAACTCTAATCTCCGGTTTCCCCGGGTCTAATCTAAAAAGGGAATAGGGGTCATGGATGGGGCCGATGGTCCCGACCCCAATTCCGTGGTTTTCATATCCTATGCAAGTTATGTTCCAAGGTTTCCCATACGAAAGGTCAACATCGCGAGAGATAGCTCCGTTAATCATACAGCTTGTTTAAGCAGGAATTTAATGTAAATATTCAGAAAAGGAATGGAACCTTATTTTGACATGCCCAGGCTGTCAACAGTTTGCGCGCCAGCACAACCATCATGGGAAGCATGGTACTGAGGTGATGTCCGCTGTATTGAGTGGATCGATTGACCTGGAAACCAGAAACACATATCCGGAAAGCCAACCACGTTGAGAATAGTTAAGCTCGGCCTTTGGTGAATGGCCCGTGTCCCGTAGACGACCGGCTCAAATGCTGCAGAATCCTTTTCTACCGATCTAACAGTAAGCTTCAGATCAACGGCGCCTTTGCTGCATTTGTTATTCGACCTATATTTATGCTACATGCGCCGAAATTCGCAGCCTCTGTTCTTGTTTTCCTTTTTTGGTTTCGAGCTAGCTATCAGGCGTCCTGTCGGTTCTTTGCGGAGTTGTAAAGTAGATACCGTTCGTAAAACTTGAATACATGGGAGTAGAATAAGTATCTATCAAATTGGGTGTCATTGTGGTTTTTCAATGATATATGTCTGTCCTTCCTGGCGGAAGAGTAAGTAGCTAAAGTTGACGTTTACGTTGATAATCAAATTATAATGTAGGCACGATGATGTCATGATATTAGAGAAACACTAATTTGAACACCACAGACATAGTCAGAGAGAACAATTTAAGAGAAATATAATGGACGGAGTCAGAAGAAAGGACTTGCATTTGCAAATGATACACGTCTAAGGCTGAAGAAAGAGGCGTTTGGAATATAACATAGCTCTTTAGATAGGGGGATGTGATATTTTTAATTTGAAGGCCATGAGTTGGTGTTTTTGAAGTGGGAACAAATGCTCTTCTTATAACGAGGACACGGTGAGGTGTGATTCTTTGAATTTCAAGCCTATTAACCGTGGTTGGCGCCACTTGGCTCATCCCGAGAGCACATATCTTGAATATCCACACGTGGGACACTATATCCATCCTCGCTCATCCTTGGTGATTTCGAAGCGGCCCCTTTTTTCCTTCGGGTTGTGTATCCTGTAGTAAATCTTCATCGTAGTAACTGGGACATCTTGGCCTTTTCGGGCCTTTACCTTTGCGGAATGGCGTCACATGAGGGCTCAAATCACTTAATCCGGGCAGTAGGACCATCTGCTCTTGATAGCTTGTTCTTGGACGCTGTTCTGGAAAGTCGTGAATTTCATCTTCTGCAACCTCGAATGGCGGCGCGCGACCATACGCCGGAGGCGATCGCTGGGGCAGCGAGCTCGAAGATGATCTGATTTTTTTTCGCCGTGGTGGCAGCATAAAGTGGCTCCGCGGGAGGGTGGGAGAGATCTGTCCGCGTCTCTGAGACCTTGGAGAAGTGTAACATTTGTGAGGTTTGCGTACCAGAACAGGAGTTGAAGGATTAAATTTAGATCTGTGTGCCTGGGCGGAAGCGGAGGGGGAAGCCTCCATCGATAACGCAATGTCGGAACCTTTACACGGTAGGGAAGAATGTTGGTTCGGGAACCTGGCCCCACAGTTAGATGGTGAAGGTGACATGTTTTCCTTATCGCTTTTGAGGAGAGAAGTGTAGTGATGGCCAGTGGCCAATTGGGATTCCGGAAAATTGTAGCCAAGAACGGCTTCTTCCTTTTTCGCCTTGCTGATGGACGGAAAGTCGTCATATTCGTGCATGTTACTTGAAGGTTCGTCGTATAACCCATCAAGCCAGGATTGGACATCAGAGATGGAAGTGTCTTGGAAACGTTGAGCAAGTTTTGCTTCGTCCAGGCTCATTTGAGGACTTTTCTTCTGATAGGGAGGCAGAGGTACTCTTTTCGGCTTACTTCGGTTTAGATATTGCGAATTGGATAACTCTGGAGTGATTCTCCGGTTAGGAAATGACGGAGAATGGAATCCGCTGCTGATAGGCTCATCCGCCATAGGTACCATTGTCCATCGCGATCCATTTGGAGACACTACTGGGTGCAGCAGTAACGGCGAAGGCAGTTGATCAGTAAATGAAAAATGATTGTCTTCCGATGGTCTCCCCGGGATTTTGTTGGTATTGGTACAGTGAATATCCGGCTTCTGCCCGCTTGGAGAGTTTGCTCTCCGTAAAGATGGGGACCCTAACACATGTCCAGTTGAATGCAGAGACGTGCTGGCATTCTGGAAGATTTTCCTCATGTGAACTGAGTGGCTAGGAGAGGGAACTGATCTCGCTAATAGCGCTCGGGATTCCCTCTTCCGGCCTGTATTTGGCGGAGTTTTTCCCCATGCTTGAGGAATGGATGCATTATCCCCCTCTGGCTGATTTTTATTATGGTGATCACGATGCTCTGGTGTTAGTTATATAAGTTAGGACCGCCTTGTACCTTCAGCAATATAAACCCGGAGATGGGATGAGGAGGAAAAGAACCTACCGTCCATTAATTTTGGATGCAAATCCATTCAAATTGACTCTCAACAGATCACTCAAATGTTATGTTACTGACTGGCTGAGTGTAGATCAGATAACCGGAATAAATAAGACAGCTATTTAATTCGCAGGGGCAGCTGGTAGCGCAGATAGTGAATTTATACAGGCTTTCGTTTGATCTAATGAACTTTGACGGCATCAATATTTACCATCTTGTAAACAAATCAATGGATTTATTTATTGGGGTTGGGAAGGGACAAAACACCTAGGAATTCCAGGAGGGGATTCTGGCAGCTGCGATTGAACAACATATCAGCCATCTTAGTAAATAGTCCACTTCGAAGCCCACACACACACACACACATACAGGTGGCGCATGGATCAAACTCTGGTAAGTTAATAAATATGAATTAGATGCTGAAGCATGTCATCATACTAATATACCCTTGGTGTAGGGTCGATATTCCGATCATGGTGGTCGATATGTAGAAGCTTGTCGCTCGCTAGATATCCACAGAACATGAGATGGGACCTAGATGGGGTGGATAGCATAGTGATAAAAGCGCTGTCCATGGAAGGCCCATGATAATACCAGTCTGGCTATGAGAGATGGCTCTTCTGAGACACCAGAGTTGCAGGTTCAAATCCTATCTTCATAAGATGTCTTGACTATAAGTTACTCTGTAGAGGATTAATCAACAGATTAGAAGAAAAATGATTTTCACTACTCCGTATATATATATATATATAATTAATAGACAGAATGATAATCAAATTCTAGTATACGGAGTACAGAGATTTAATCAGATTTAATCAGATTTTCTCTGAATAATCTAATCAGAATCATTAGACTTCAAACTAAGAGTAGCGAAGAATTTTTTCTGATCAATGATGTAAACACAAGCCTGCTTGAGATCTGTATACGCCTGATTAGTTACTCTCACTGAGATAAGTGATTGAACATAAATTCTGCTCTTAACTAAGATGCTGAGAGAGATCTTCTGTAAGAGGAATATTTTGAATAAAATTGGCAAATTTATCCCTGAGAATTTCACACATTACACATTCTGAGTACTACTGAATTGAGTTAAATAGGTTGGCAACAGTAACAATCATGTTACAACAAATATGATTGCCATTTCTCTCTCCCTCTCTCAAGCCACCAATCATCTCGTGAACGAAGCGTGGATGTTTCGAAACAGCTTGACAGCAAGCTCTTGAAACCGAGTGTCTCACGCTAGCAACTCGGCCGCTTGCATGGAGATCGTTAATTGCAGGGGAGCCGGTCCCACCACCGTAGCCCGGGCCGGGGTCCCTTAGCATGTACTGAGGCCATCGTTTTCAGGCCAAAAAATGGAGCTGGTTCTACTGGGTACAACGCTGCGCTTCCTTCTGTCGAGATTTTGATGGCAACATCTGCTAACCGTCTTGGTACTGCGTAGTCCGGACAGGCAGCATTGCTTGCGACGGCATTTCTGGATGAGATGCTTTTTTTTTGTTCAAAATATTTTTCGAGATCGTGTCCTCTACATCAATCTCATGAACCGGGATCGACCAGGCGCGAACCGCCCATGGAAACTCTGGAAGCGCTCATCTAACCCTCCAATATTGGATTGCAAAACTGTGAGGCTACACTTACACTATACAAAGACCGGAAATGTCGACTCATTGGTCCCCAGCACCAGAAGAGTAGATGAAGATATAGCCAACAACCACACTCTTTTTTCAATTTCCTGTCAACTACTACAAAATATTGCACAAAGGATCAGATTGGAAAGTGGAATTTGATTCGTGACAATTGTGATTGTTGGTGAGTACTCAGTACTATTGAGAGTCACAATGCGTTGGGTATTGCGCCTCACTAACGCTGGGCCAACTGAGCCTAATGACGGACTTGCAAGGGGAGCCCCTTTTACCACCAATAACGACCCCCAAATACCCCGCTGCGTGGATCCTGTCCCGATACGAGCAGTCGGAAGCCTGAGCCATTGTTTCGAATTTCACAAGTCCGCTCTCGCGAGCGAATGGGGAAATGTTTAGCTGACTCGCGATGGTTGAACGTCGGGAGGGATACAGCCCAGCGTCCCTTTCATTTTACCGAAGATTCTTTCGTTCTTCCCTTCATTATTGACTCCTCCTTTGTCAGTGCGGTTCTTCATCAGTCGTTCTGCAAATTGGGCTTTTTTTTTGTCGTGAAAGGCACGACGTTCGTTCCTTTGGTGCATTCTCTTCTCTATTTTATTTTTTATTTTCCCTTTGGGCTTTTTCGTCTGTCTTTCTTTGCTGAGCTAGAAGCTCTGCAGTCGCTCGTTTGGTTAGGCATCCTAGACGTTTACTCCGACGGGTATAGTTGAGAAAACAATAGGTCGGCTTGCTGTTGTTGGATCTGGGCAGGAGTCCTCGTTATAGGCGGAAAGTGTTTGATATTTTAGGCCTCAACCCTGTCAAGAAAACGATTTCGACAAAAGCGCGGTTCTGAGACACCGCGAGTTTGGCATTGACGGAGGGGGCAATCAATTAATATCCTCCATCCAGGAAGCGACCATTATTTGCGGTTTAGGTAAACCCCTTCCAGGACACCTCAGTACGTCCTCCTTGCTTCCCTGTAATTCCTGCCAGGCGCAAAAAGGGCAGATGCAGTCGATATTGGATGTGATATTCAGCTTTACGTTGCAGGGGCGTGATAGCCTTGCTTTACGTTCTCAAGGTGCCCGAGAGGAACCTCAGAGTCGATCATATCTGAGCTGGGAATTACGAAGCTGACCAGTGATATAGGCGTCGAATACCCTCTGTCAACTAGTTTTTACATCCAAAGTGACTTGAAGTCCTACTTAGAATTCTTTGCGCTGGTTCTACACACCTGCTGGCTAGGCAATTACCTCGAACTGTCTTTTTTTGTATTTTTTTTTATCAGTGACTAGACTGTCACACCACAGTCCTTTGGCGCCCTGTGTTTATACTGGCCTTGTACCTCGAAACAGTGAATTCTGGGATACGACCTGCAAACTGATATCATTTTGCCCACGTGTCTGTCTTGGGCCTCACTCTTTTTTGTCCTTCGTTTTTGGCTGAATTTCCCAGCGAATTTGACCCGGGTCCTCAATAATATCGGTGACATTGCCGCTTTCGCGTTCCTATATTTCCCTCAATACAGGCCCGAGAATCGATATGCAACCCGCTCCAGATATTCTCACAAGATCTCGGCGTGTTCTATAAATCTTTCGACATATTTCGAGATTAAACGTCTTTCTCGGAAACGCAAGATACAGTAATATACCTGGCTTGTTATGAGTGACACTAGTAGGGGGAAAGGAGGCGAGAGTGGAAGGAGAGATGGCGGCTCGGTTCGTCGGGCGAGGGAGAGGATGGAGGCTGGAGAGAGGGGGATCCAACCAATGGAGGATAGCGACCTGGCCAGGTCTTCAGAAGCAACATCTCGGGGTTCTCCGTCTATACGACGTGTACCGCCTGCGCCGGGTGCGTTCAAAGCTCTCGACAATTCGAGCAATACCGCTGTGATCTCAAAACCTTCGCCAGCCCAGCAATGGCCACTTCGCGATGAAAATGCTAGGTCGACAAATGATGAAAGCGCTTCAGAAGAAATGGTTAATTTCTCAAAACGTCCGGCTCCTCAACGGCCTGCTCGCCCCGATGATATTCCATCATTGTTTGATTCTTCAAAGGTCCGTGATACCACCCCTAGCATCCCATATCGCCAGGGACAACATTCATCGTCTTTTCAGCGACTGCAAAACGGGCAGTCAATGGCCCAAAGCCCAGAACAAATTACGAAGTCTGCTGATAAGGCATCCGGATCAGTTCACTCGGGATCTCCCAATGCCCCTCCCCCAAGCGCCAAAATTACCCAGCCTACTCCCGCTGCGGCTCTGCCTCCGCCTAGAGGGAACCTCAATTACCATCCTCCCCCTTCAACACGTCGAGCAGGACCCTCATATTACTCGAGTACTGCTTTCGTCTCACCTATCCCTGAAGAATCTCCTGAGATCACACCGAGAAAAGGAGGCTCGTACGCGTCGAGTAAAGTCATACCATCTAGCTGGGAAACTGCGCCTCCTGACTCTGATATTCCTAGGTGGTCGGATGAAGATTTCTTATTAAATGATGATGATAAGCCCGCTGAGACCCTTGTCAGGCAAGCCAGCTTAGGCAAGAGAGGCAAAGCGTCGCTTCGTACAATAAATAAAACACAAAGCGATCATTCTGTTGACAGCAATCAGGCTACCAAGCTGGCGACTGACAAAAATGCCAATGAAAATGTGGTAACTACGCCTATTGCTGTGGCTGTATCTGCAAATTCAAAAGTGATGAAACCTGCCTATGAAAGTAGGAATATTCCAGCTAAGCCAGAACCACGACCCTCGGATGATTATGCATCGTCTTCAGACGATGACTATGAAAAGCCCCCAATCCCTATCATGCAATTTGAGTCCAAGCCTTCAAAGCCGACTTTGAAGAAGATGGAAGGCCAAAGCTCCAACGTTTTGCCTAGGGATAACGAAAAGAGGCGGCCACCCCAAATTGACATTGACGCCGTTCGACAGGCAGAAGCCAGAGGAAGCCTAACGAGTCTACCTGAGTTAATCCGTCGTGCTACGAAGCTAGCATCAAACCTTGACCGAGGAAAAACGGCGAGCAGGCTAGGAATATCGGATTTCTTAAATGCGAGTGATGATCGCCGAGGCCGGAATTCCAGTTCCATATCTGATATTTTGGCTTCATTCCCACCACCTGCAGTTGTTAATCCAGCTGGTAATGATCGATGGCCTGGTCCATTTGCCGATAATGACCCTAGATCCCGCTCGGACGCGGAAGAAGCACCTGAGAAAGGCGTGCGGCGGTGCTGTGGTTTCCCTCTCTGGGTAGTTATCCTGACTTGCATCATTATGCTTGCACTCATTTCGGTCGCTGTTATAATCCCTGTCGCGCTTACAGCTCTTCCTCAATCACCTGAATCGGTATCGGCGCCTCTTCCCCCTAAAAATTGCCAAGAAACCCACCCTTGTTTGAACGGAGGTATAAGCGTTGGGAATCTAAGCTCATGTGGATGTGTTTGCGTCGATGGATTCGGCGGGGATAGATGCGCTATTGCGGGAGATAATAGCTGCACTGCAATCAATCTCTCGAATGATTCCTTTGGCTTCCAAAATGCAACGCTAGGTGCTTCTCTTGTACGCTTGTTCGAGGACTCCGAAGCAAACTTCAGCATTCCGCTTGACACATCCAAAATCCTCCGCCTTTTCAACCGCGAAAATGTTTCCTGCACAAGCCAGAACGCACTTGTGATCTTTAATGGAGCTAGTCGAAAACGAGACGAACAAGCAATTTCGCAACCTGATGCCATCCATGGTCGTGTTGCAAACTCGCCATCGCCCACCATATACCGCAAATCGATCCGTAATCGCTTTACCCACAATCACCGGCTTTCCGAGAGGCAAGCAAGAAATCCTGACCTGCAGAACCCCACCCAATCTTCATTACCACCGTGGACCGCTCCAACAAATTCCTCCCCCCTGCCGACAAATTCCCCCAAATTACTGGACTTTTCCCGGATTGCTGTCCTGTTCATATTCGGGGAGACGGAGGACATCGTTGATGCAGTCAACGCACATGATTCGATACAATCCTTTCTCCAAAACCCGGCAGGGGAATCAGATAGGCGAATGTGGTCCTTGGGGGTCAACTGCAGATCGCAGGATTTCATCCTTGACTTTAATAGGTTTACGATCCGATTGGATAATGGCACGATTGTTGGCGGGACATAAATTAAATTTCTCATTTTCAATCATCATTTTCAATTTTGGTTCTTAAGTTCTCTCTCTCTCTCTTTCTCTCTTTCTCTTTTTCCTTTTTTTCTTTCTTTTTTCTTTTTTTCCATTTTTTTAAGCTATAAAAGACCTCTCAGTTCCTACCTGCTGTTCCCATCTTATGACGAGATTCGCTCTCCACTCCTCCCGTCTGTTTTTAACCCACCCCCTTCGAACCACATTCTTCCATGCATCCTAACAATCCGCCTTCTTTTTTCCATTTTCCTTTTGGATTTACAGTACTGAATTGGTGCAGGTCCAGCCGTTTAGTATTACCATTGCCATTTATCTCCTACCCAGCTCACTTCGAGTCCGTTAGTGTTTTGTAGCCGTTTCATCTCCTCATGCTATGCCATGCACCTGCTTCTCCGCGCGTTGCTTCGCATGGCAGCCCTAGCTAGAAAACATATTCCTTTGTGGAGCCCGTATTTTCCATTCGTCCAAGACGTATACTGTGCAGGCACACTACTCTAGCGTAGGGACAGCCTTCATATTCACCCGTAATACTGCCCTTATTCCTTAGGTGGCTTCTTGCATTCATTTCGTTAGAGCTATATATGTAAAACTATATTCATAATAGCCAGGTAGACTAGTAGAACGTTGTGGGTATGCCCAACGCCTCTTCAAACCACTGATCATTACCCAAACCCATCGACTGTACCTAGACCATTTGATCTAGATCTGGGATATGGTGACTGTGTGGGCTCGTGTCAGGGTTGGCATTTCGCGTAGGTCCAGGCGTAGCTTCCACGTATTGAGCCTGAGAAGCCATGTTCCACCGAGCCTCACCCCACACCCGACATCTGGTCAGAAGCTTGGATAAATACTTGAGCAAATGGTCATCGCACTGAAGCTCCTGCTCCTTGCTGCTCAACTCCAGTTTTTGGAGCAGGCAGTCCATCGTCGATATTGGGTGAACCGTATTCCGCACCGCTTGGTAGTCCCACTCTGGATCCTTGAGTGTCGATAGGTATTTCAAAAGTGTGATGCTCAGAATCATCTGGGACCAAAAATGAAAGGGCTGGCCAGCAAGTTTCGAGCAAGGGATTTTGTAGAAATCGTCTAGCCACGACTTGATGTTCTCAACTGACTGCCACAGGCACTCGAGGCTTTCGAAGCCCTGTAAGATCCCGCCGTCACCGTGTCGTCCAGGGATATCAGGAAGAGGTGAATCGACACTAATGGAATAAGCTAGATGGTTTATATATAGTTCGACATATTGCGCATGTGTATTGAGAATATCTGCAGGTGAAGGTATCAGCATTTTCGTAGGGGATATGACCTACTCGGTTTATCCGCCGGGTAACAACTTGCCTATTTGGGAAAGATCTGGGGGAAAGGAGGATCTCAGCTCATGCAGCTGCCTTCGGAGAGTTTTCAGATACAATAAACGAGGCGCTGAGGCGGGAGCAGTAGATGACTCTGAATGAGCAAACTCTGTTTCGGCTAGTTGCCGAACATACTCCGCCTTTTGCTTTAATAGCTGCAGGCGTACTTGAGCGACAAATAACTTATCCGTTGGGCATGAGTCACCCGTTGTGATAGCCCTAAGCGCCTCTTCCATCTGAGGCGTCCATCGTATGGCATCTTGACGCCCAAGGTGAGATGAAATACTAGGCAGAGTCGAATGTTAGCATTGTTTAATCTTGGTAACAAAGGAAGGAGGTAAATAATGATGAACAATCAGAAGTTTGCGCACTTAGAACTTAGAATAAAACATGCCAGCATCGCCCGCTGCCTCTCCAATAAGCGGTAGGGCGTTTCATCGTCCGGGTTCTGACTATTTTCTTCCCTCCGCCCCTGGGTCACGGCCATCATAACTTCCACGTCTATTGAAGATGGCTTGAACAACCGCATACCATATACTAAGGAAATGGCGAGCATCATGAGACGGGATATGTGGTCTGCTCTGCCAAGAAACGCGTCGGTGCTCCAGGCGAGGTAGGTCAGTAATCCAAGGAGTAAGTCGATATTTGACTGGACTTTAAGCAAAGCAGATGTGAACAGGAGACGCTTCAGCTCCTCAACTTGAACAAGTCTTTCCCGTGTCGAGAAAGTGGTTACGGTGTGGATGGCTTGGAATAAGAAAGGCCTGTTTTGGCGCAGATAACCGCTAGTTATGTCAGGGTTAAGGTTGATGAAAGGGAAATATGGTAGCATTCGGGACCGAAAGAAATTGAGGCGGTCGTCTGCTTGATATTGTGATGGGGTAGAAGGGGGTAGAGAATAAGGATGCGACAGAAAAAGCTGATTTGGATGAGGTGATGTTGGGGCAATCGAGCCACTCCCAGATGACGACCCCTCACTGAAGGATAGGCTAGTGTTCGCGCTGTTAACGAGTGTGCTATTCGAAAAAGGAGTAGATGGCAAAATGGTGTCTGCGCTGAAGGGCTGAGGCTGAAAGGGCTGAAAGACGTTGACTGACGCTCCAGGCGCCCCTGGGGATCCGACAAAAGACTGCATCGCAGATAACAAGCTCTCCATTTTGTCCTCCAGCCTAGCGATCCGCGTTTCAGACTCTTCAGCTACTTGAGCATTGCGCTGAAGGGCTGAAAGGGCTGAAAGACGTTGACTGACGCTCCAGGCGCCCCTGGGGATCCGACAAAAGACTGCATCGCAGATAACAAGCTCTCCATTTTGTCCTCCAGCCTAGCGATCCGCGTTTCAGACTCTTCAGCTACTTGAGCATTCCGCTTGCGAACCGACTCTGAAGGCTGGCATGTTTTCTTAAGACGAACACATCTGAGAAATAATTAGTCGAGTGTCATGTATCAACAGGCCTGTGTCATGACTTGACCTTTCGCAATCTTCACCAACCGAGGGGCGCACGCAGCGGCACTTTGCCCTGTAGCACTGCGTGCAAGCTTGGCCATAGTTACTGTGGGCTGCTGGCCTTGCTCTCGATCTCTCCATAGCATTCACTTTGTAGGGCAACCTGTGCTAGAAGATTTGGATACCGTAGCTCAAGCTACGTAGGGGTGAGTAGGTTGAGTACACAGCCAACAACCACTAAATCCAAAAAGAAAAAAAGAAAAAAAGTAGCCCTTTTGCAGCTAAACGCTTCTTGTACACCTCCCTCGATCTGATCCCTCGATCTGAGATAGGGGGTTGAGTGACGGGTACATGGAAAAGTTATTCAGAATTGATCAAAAACTTAGGAAATGAGATCAAGCCCCCAACCCAAAGCTTCTTCTTGCTTCTTGCGTCGGTTCAGGGTCGAACTCAGACTAGCTGTCAATCCTTAGCATGATATATCAAAGCGATTGGGCCAAAAGAATCAATTCTCCGGGTTTGGTGGGTTTGGTGGCTCGCAATGGCTTCTAAAACGCTCTGCTCCCTCTCTTTCTGTGGTCGGTCCACACAGCAAGACATCCCGCCGGGACCTCCTCCGCCGCTGGCTGAACGGGATTCGACTCCGAAGTCCGACTGCGCGGTGGTCAGATGCCAAGGCTGCCCTAACGTCGTACTATTTATTAAGGTAGTTAATCCATACTCGCAGCTTAAAAATTTGGACAAGAAACTTGGTAATCGAAATTGTTGATCCTACAAGGGAACGACTAAATGTATCATACCAAATTAACAGAGGGAGAATACCATCTCCTGAGGCCTTGGACGGCTTAGAATCTATTAGATGCATGGAAACATTGCCCCTGTGAAAGCACCTCCTTTCTTTGTAAAAGTTGAACCATAACGACTCCAGATCCCCTGGATCGAGCCCAGGATCCAGCGACGCATTCGCACCGTCTAATACACCCTAGGAAACAAATCCTAGATGGCGGAATGCCGCAACCGGAATCCGACCCTGTGGCATTGCGGTGCCAACAGGCCGGAGGCGTGGTTGCCGCGCAAGGCTATCTCTACATGTCCCTGCTGAGAGCATTAAGCTCCTGAGCTGGCATAAACATCAGGTCCATACATATAACCCCGCTCATGTCTGCAGCGGTTTTAGTTCTGCAGCGACTTTCCATTCTTGCTTAGGGTATAGCCTATACCCATCTCGAGCCGTCCTTTAAGCCTAAACAATTGCGCAACTATTCTGGCGTCTCCCGTTGGCACATCACACTCTCCTCTCTTCCGCAGCAATGGCTCCAAGGAATCAGGCGGCCTGGATTCCCGCCAAAAAGGCACGGCCGTTCAAAGTCGGCGATGCACCGTATACACCTGCAGGCCCGGGCCAGGTGGTCGTCAAGAATACCGCCGTGGCCATTAATCCTTTCGACTGGGTGTTACAATTTATAGGTCCAGCACTGGCTGGCTATATCAAATACCCTTTCATATTTGGCACCGACGTTGCCGGTGAAGTGGTCGAGGTTGGGCCCGATGTGGATCGTCTCCGTGTGGGCGATCGAGTTCTCGGAAGCGCGACGGCCATAGCCAAGCAGGTCAACAGGCCGGCTGAGGGAGGCTTCCAGCTCTACACGGTGATGCGGCAGCACATGATAGCGCCAACCACCTCCCATATCACCGACAAACAGGCTTGTGTTTTGGGGCTGGCTTTTGGAACTGCGGCCTTCAGACTCTTCAGCCAGAACTACCTAGGACTCGACATGCCTAGGATCCCGGCACCGACTAGTGTTATGGGCATGTCAGGCAAGCTTCGCACTGTTATCATCACCGGTGGCGCGTCGAGCGTTGGGAGTAACGCCATTCAGCTTGCCATATCCGCTGGCTACCAAGTTCTGTCGACATCATCTCCCAAGAACTTCGACTATGTCAAGAGCTTGGGCGCCACTCAGGTCTTTGACTACAAAAGCAAAGCATTAGTCAACGACCTCCTCACCGCCCTCAGGGGCCGCGAGTTAGTTGGCGCCTTCACCATCGGCCACGGTGCCGTCGAGGCATGCACCGCCGTTATGAGGAAGCATGATCCCAAACTGACTAGAAAGTTCATCGCCGTGGCCGGCGCCATCATACCTGCTGACAAACTTACGACTTTTGTTAGCAAGGGCACGTACCTCATGGGCATGATGGGCACTGCGATCAAGTCGAGTGGGACGCGCATCAGGATAGGGGTCGAAGCTAAATTCATTCTGGTCAATGACCTTATTGAGCCTACCAGCGTCGTGTCGCGACTCTATATGGACTTCCTGCCGCAGGCGCTTGAGAGCCACCAGTTTGTGCCCGCCCCTCCCCCGCACGTTGTGGGCCAGGGGCTAGATAAGATTCAAGAGGCCCTGGATCTCCAACGAAAGGGTGTGTCAAGAAAGAAGCTTGTTGTGACTCTGTAGTTGGAAGGGACATTGGAATCGAGGTTGGAAACTAGAAATAGGGTTTTATTAATTTTAGGGGAGGACAAGGGATTTCGAATTTTTGTAGTTATGCAATATACCCTTATTTCCCCGCTTCTTTTTCCGGATAGCTCTGTACATATTTTGTTGCAGTCACTGGTCCCACGACCAAAATTCTCCAATTTAATGTGTCTGTTAAAGTGCGTGCAAGGACGTGGAGAGCGAGCCGGAATTGCACATGTTGGTTGACCTTCATAAGGGGAGCCACCTTGCGTGAGGTTGTTGGGAGAATAACCAATGAACCGACTCATCATGTCAGTAATTCTGTTCTCTGCCAGGCGAATTTTATCGCCCATTCAACATCCAACAAGTAGCGACTGAGTGACAATAATTGACCAAAACGATAATATTAAAAGGTTCTATGAATTATCCAACCAACTTCATTTCCTGAATAGGGTCAATTTCCCAATAAATTACAAGGACAGTAAAACTGATCTTGGGGACGCCGGGACGGAAATCGATGTTACCGAAAGTAACATACTAGGGACGTTAGCGATACGACCCCAGCAGTCGGAGGCTATGTGAAAAGGAATGACTGCAGCAATGCTATGATCCCTTGTTGGCCAATTATCCTACTTATCGTCTCCTGCCGGCTCTTGCTTATCACCACCAGAAGTCTCGCTGCTAATAATAGCTTGGAGGTCCTTGACCTTGCGAATATCCTTCCACCCCAGTCCCGGAGAAAACACTATAACGGCAATACTAACAGCAATACCAAGGTACATGACGCGGTCGACGCTTTTAGCATACGCTGCGAGCACAGCAGTTAGCTGGGAGCCAGACACCAGGTCACGGATGGAGCGGACCCCAGCCGCGACTATGACATCTGGCGCACGGCCGACTTGTGCAACGCGCTGCTGGAGTTGTTGACGAAGGCTGTTGCTGAAAATGGCGTTTGCTGCGATCAGAGAGGTGGAAGCGCCGATGCTTTGCCAAAAGATGATAATAGCCATGGCTTGGGAGATCTGCTCTGCGGGCACGAGATTTTGTATAGCGATGTAGGGCTAGCGAGGTTGGAAGACGCGAATTAGCGGACGCCGGACACATTTAATTTACCAGAGACTATTGAAACTTACAGCTGTTGTCGTGCAACCACTTGCAACGCCGTAGAGAATTTGGTACCAAATCCACTTTGCAGCTGGGGTCGTGGGACTAAGTGTTGACAAGAGGCCATAACCAATAGCTGATATCGCACCTCCCGCAAGAAGAAATGGAAGATAGTAGCCCATAACGGAGACTTTGAAATATCGACGTTAGTCAGTGAGTAATAGAAAATGAGTGAAGGAACCACGAGCGGAAATACCTACTCAGAACGCCTGAGATGAGGGTAAATAGGACCAAACCGAGAGTGATTGGGAGCATGTGCACCCCGCTCATGAATGGCGAGTCATTGAGAATCGCCTGAAAGTAGATTGCGATATAGAAATCAGCCACTAAAACGCTGGACAGGGTGAAGAACATCGTCATCGCAGCCGACCAAATGACTTTGTGTTTGAGCATAGCAAACGGGACCATGGCCTCGTCTCCCTGCCGACGCTCCCAGAGCACAAAGAGGCCGAAAGTGACGGCGCCGCCAACTAGCAAGCCAATCACAACTGAGCTGTTCCAGGGATGTCGATTCCCACCAAACTGGAGGCCCAAGAGAAACATCACGACCGCGGGACAAATGAGCATAAATCCCGGGAGGTCTAACGACTTGATGGCGGTGCTAAGAATCTCTCGGGGAGCGCTTTTCTGTTTCCGTTCGGGAATCGTGTTAAAAAGAAGGAATCCGCCGACAATAACACCTAAGGGAAGGTTTATATAAAAGCCTGACACAGTAAAAGGTCAGCATGGGGTGAGCTTCAAAGCAGGAGATTAGGCAACGCACACCACCGCCACGACACATTCGTGGTAAGAGCCCCTCCGATGATTGGCCCCGTTGCAAGGCCCAGCTGGCCCATGCCCATGTTGACCCCCATGAAAAGAGCTTGTTTCCTTGTCGGGAGGACGGCAGAAATGGTTGTCAAAGCGCCGTTGGCCACTCCAGCAGACCCTACACCTGCAATAGCGCGGCCAATGATGAACGTGGGTGATGACTGAGCCGCTGCACATATGGCAGAGCCAACCTCGAAGACAAAAAAGAACGCAAGGAAAGTCCACTACACGATTATCTTGTTAGAATTTGGTTCAGTGCACGTGCGCGAGGAATTGGCCGTAGACAAACGCATACCTTTATGGGAAACTGGCTATAAATCTTGCCGCTCAACGGCTGGAACGCTGCGCTTCCAAGCTGGTAAGCGCCGCCATACCTAGGCAGGATAGTCAGCTCCTCGTAGAGATAGATAGCTGCGGTGACGAGCTCAACGTGTACATATGTACTTACCAACCGACGTCCACTAGTGAGTCAAAGTCGGAGGTTATGGCTGGAGTGGCCGTGGAGATGACGGCAAGATCAAGGAAGAATAGAAAATAGGTCAGTGTAACTGATGTGAGGATAAGTGTGAGGGCGAATTTGTGGGGATACTCGTACTTGAGCTCTGCATCATCGCTAGAGATGCTTTTCTCGGTGCCATCGTTCTTCTGCACTGAGCTATCCTGCCAAGACTTGGATGAGCTTATTGGAGGCCCATCCAAAATGTGAGAACTTGTCTCCGCCATTTTCAAGACGTGACTTTTGTCCAAGTGCTGTGGCTGAAGAACTTGTGGTGCAACTAGAATGATACCGCAATAGTCACCGGATCATGACAAAAATATATAAAAGAATGGCATTCCATTTTTGCTGATAAATGCTTACATCTATAATGTAGAGCGTCGGTATATGATTCCGAAATCCGATCTCAACCTAGACTCAGCTGCAGCATTGGGTTTCCGGTATAACACCTTTTGTTCAGCTCTTGGTCACATTTATAAGCCATACTGGACCCATACTGGAGTGAATAATGGACCGGAGAGTGGGCCGGAGAGCACTCTCTAAACCCGAACTTGCTTACTCCTGGAGCAGAGCAGAAGAAGCGATAATCTTCAATAAAGGAGATTTCGGAATGACAGCGATCGTGGACTTGAAAGAAGCGGTATCAACGGGGAAGTCCACGTCAGTCCATGGTTGCTATTTCTGGAGGCAACAGGGCGTTGGGTCCCTTGCGCCATAGCTATGGACCTGCCGCCTATGATCACGGTGGCCGGTAACTGACGCCGCCATTGCCTTCGTCTTCGTTGGCAGTTTGCACGGCAGTGCATGGAGAGCGCCCACTCGAGTTTCTGGCCTGAGATGCATAGAAGAGAGCGCTATGAACGGAGGTCGCTCCTAGGACGGGGGTTCACCTTCAAACCAAGCAAGCGCTCAATAGTAGAGCAGCTGGCTGCTCCCAGAAGCTCAGAAAGAAACCATGGCCCACTAGATCTATCTGTGGAGGATTTACTCATCGAGCTGCCTGCCTGTTCACTGCTCAGTTGCCCAAATGCCCTAAGGCACAATGTGGTTTAAAAAAAAAAAAAAAATTCAGATTGCTGGCGACGACAATACCTGCCTTCCCAAAGAAGAGGAATAATGTGGCATAATGCCTTATTCTAGGCACAACCAACGCACTCGGGAATGTCAAGTGCCACACCCAAATAGCATATACGGAGCGTGATTCCTGAACGGTGTTGTTCTTCCTGGTTTGCACATGCCAGGATGGTCTGAACCACCATCACGATATGCATTTAGTCAATCAAAGCAACCATCTTGGCCTCCACACCTGAATCCTATATAAAATCCAATGAGGCAACTGAAGCCAGCCAGCCGGCGCATCATGTAAATTGCACCCCATCCATTGAGAGGCCGAGCTTAAAGGTCCGTCATTCAGACGCCGTACGAGAGAACGTGGTGGTCCACATTGAATACGTTATTGGAGAACGAACTGCTGGAGCATTGAAGTTGGGCTATTCTCCGGAACAACGATAATCCGCGGTTGGCTTAACGACATTTGGCATGGCAAATCGACGGACGGACACAACAACTATCCGATGAAGACATTAAATTTCATTGAATGAGAATTGCCGGTAAGGAATGCTGTTTGTGTCCTGGTATGAAACCAGTCTTGATCTCACTAAGACTACTACTAATTGGTTAAATGACTGGTCGTTGCTGCGCTTGGTACAGACGCAGTACGTATGCACTGCACTGTATTTGCGACTTGGCTGTCAAAAGAAAGAGCTCATATTGAAATGATTATTTTAGAAATGATGGCCTATGTGAGTTATAAGTTCTACTCCACACATGAAAGAAATATGTTGTTTCAGGCAGTATTGATCAGGCATATAGGGATCGTCTTCGTGCTCAAGGGTCGAGCATCATCGCGTATCTATCCATAGCCCATGTGATCGTACCCCGGGAAAAGAAATGGAATCTGAATATCTGATGAGTCAAACAATGCCAAACCATGGGATAGAATGAATGCTATACAATGAATTCATCGGTCGGGTCGGTGCCAATTTAACGAAGGGGACGTTGGACGCTAGACACTAGAAGCGCGAAGAAGATTGAAAAACCAGATGCTGCCCGAAGGCGTTTGCAAGTCGATCATCTCCGAACTTCTCACGCGCTGGTATTGCTCCCTTGGTGACGTGACATGGTACATGCATCAAAGAGCATGATCAAGCTTTGTTTATGGAGACAATTGCATTGTTTGGTTAGCTGCCGGAAAACAGCTCTTCGACCTGGAGATGGCTGTGGATGAGGTTTTTTTTTAGCCCATTGAGCCATAGATCACATAACCAGCCGTTGGTGAGGCTTGCGTGAAGACTAATAATAATAACATCGCAGAGAAACGAAAAAAAGGTGCAATCGTCATCGATTGGTCATGGTCCGGGTTTAATTTTGAGATCGGTTTCCAGTACCTGGCAACGACGCGAGAGGCGGATGCCGAACCAGCATGAAGTACTTACTTAATTATTATTATTTATTAATAATAATATTACCTAGGTACTGTACATACATCAACAACGCTAGTGGCGATGCCCTATATACTAATAATAAGGCAGCAGTCGCATTTATTAACAACAAAAAATTGTGACATTTGCCGTTGGATCAAGTTGGAAGAAAATTGTCTCTTGGCGTTGCAGTAGATCACAGATCACGCAATTTCAGGGTAGGTTGACGGCGTTTGCAGGGATGATGGCGAATCCAAGATTGCTGAATAAGATTATGCTTCAGTCTAAGACAGCTGATTGGTTGAAGTGACGTTTTATGCAGCCCCCCTGCCCCCTGTCACAAGCATGACTAAGCAGCTTATTCCTTTTATGCCCAGGCTAAACCCCCAGCGCGTCATACCATACTGCGTAGGGCTTCTTCCCCCCCTTTTGAGGCCGAATTACGACATGGTACCGCACATCCATGTACCCTGCATGAGCTGCCCCGCTGTAACTTGCGACGGACGGGCCATGGCTGGTACTTGGGACGGAGTAACGCGGATGAGCCAATGGTTGCTGCTTCCTGAGCTCGTTTTTGGGTTCTTCAAACCCGATTATCGAGTCTTGTCTGTCTTGACCAGGAAACAAAACTAACAAAAAAGACAAAAAAAACCACAAATCTTTTTTTATCTCCACGACGACAATCCGTGGTTATCCCATGTTGCTTTAGCCAGGAGTAATTGTCAAGGCGGATTAGATCATCGTCGCAAGCCGGGAGTCTGTCTGTTTTAAACCTTGCTTTTTTTTTTTTTTCCACCTTCTCTTTCTCTTCCTTTCTCTCTCTCCGTCTCTCTCTCCCCCTCTCTTTTTGTAGCTATAAACTGTTTCAATTCCTCCCTGCTCCTTCACCGGCTTGCATCCTCTAGCTTTGTTTGCTGTGTTCTTGATTGCTTTGTCGCATCTTGGAACCCCATTCTCCACTTCATTACAGATAGATTGCTCAGAGCTCAAGCCCGCAGCCGTTGAAAAACAGCATTAATGGCTAACAAACCTCATGGCGGGGTCCTAAAGGATTTGCTCGCAAGAGATGCGCCACGACATGATGAGCTGGAGGCTGAGGCTGAGACCCTGCCTGCCATTGTTCTTAATGAAAGACAACTCTGCGATTTGGAGTTGATTATGAACGGCGGCTTCAGCCCCCTTGAAGGTTTCATGAACGAGAAAGATTACAATGGGTAAGTACAGTACAATGCATATATTTTACGTCGCATCGGCGGATTGATCTTCTAGCCATTAGCCCTAAAAAGACCTATAAAGCGTGCTAACATATTTACCTCTTACCTTAACAGCGTCGTCACCGATGTTCGACTCGCAGACGGCAATGTTTTCAGTATCCCCATCACCCTTGATATATCCAGCAAGGATATCCAAGATCTTGGTGTGAAGCCAGGAGCTCGTGTTACTCTCCGGGATTTCAGAGATGACCGCAACTTGGCGATCCTGACTGTAGAAGATGTTTATAAGCCAGACAAGTATGTTTTTACTTCATATGAACTTCTTGCACTCAGTTTCTTCATATTATCTTGAGATTGCTGACATGGTGTTTCTTCCTGATAAATATAGACAGAAGGAAGCAAGGGATGTTTTTGGCGGTGACGAAGAACATCCTGCGATTAAGTATCTTTTTAGCAAGGTCGAGGAGTTTTATGTTGGTGGAAAAGTTGAAGCTGTGAATAAGCTCAACCACTATGATTATGTAGCTCTGCGATGTGGGTAAACCTTGCTGAAGTATGCCATAGGTTATCGTACTAACGTATATGCAGTCACACCCGCCGAATTGCGATCTCATTTTGACAAGCTTGGCTGGACGAGAGTTGTTGCGTTCCAAACAAGGTAAGCACCTCATGACTATCTTTTGGCTAGGACGCTCTCAATCTAACGGAAAAAAAAAAATAGAAATCCTATGCACAGAGCCCACCGCGAATTAACAGTCCGAGCTGCCCGTGCTCGGCATGCCAACGTCCTAATTCACCCAGTAGTTGGCCTCACCAAGCCAGGTGACATCGATCACTTTACCCGTGTGCGTGTGTACGAGGCTATTTTGCCCAGATATCCCAACGGAATGGCTGTCCTCGGGCTTCTCCCCTTGGCTATGCGGATGGGCGGTCCTCGTGAAGCAATCTGGCACGCAATTATCCGTAAAAATCACGGAGCCACACATTTCATCGTCGGACGAGACCATGCAGGCCCCGGAAAGAATTCCAAGGGTGTCGAATTTTATGGCCCTTATGATGCCCAGCATGCCGTTGAGAAATACAAAGATGAGCTTGGAATCGACGTCGTTGAATTCCAGCAGGTCACCTATCTCCCAGATACGGACGAGTATAAACCCGTCGACGAAGTTCCCGCAGGTACCAAAACTCTGGACATTAGCGGAACAGAGCTTCGAAAACGCCTCCGCACCGGCGGCCATATCCCCGAGTGGTTCTCATACCCAGAAGTGGTCAGAGTACTACGCGAATCTAATCCTCCCCGATCGACGCAAGGTTTCACCATTTTCCTCACCGGCTATCAAAACAGCGGCAAGGACGCTATTGCCCGTGCCCTACAAGTTACACTAAATCAACAGGGTGGCCGCCCCGTCTCCCTCCTCCTCGGCGACACAGTGCGCCACGAGCTTTCCTCAGAACTTGGCTTCTCCCGCGAGGACCGCCACAAGAACATCCAGCGCATCGCCTTCGTCGCTGCTGAGCTCACCAAGGCCGGTGCCGCCGTCATCGCTGCTCCGATCGCCCCGCATGAGTTCAGCAGAGAAGCAGCTCGCGATACCATTTCGGCTGTCGGAAGCTTTTTCCTCGTCCACGTCGCAACGCCATTAGAGTACGCTGAGAAGACTGATAAGCGGGGTATCTATGCAAAGGCGAGACGGGGGGAGATTAAGGGGTTTACCGGCGTGGATGACCCCTATGAGGCCCCCAGGGCCGCAGACCTCACAGTTAACGTTGAGAAGCAAACTGTAAGGTCTATTGTTCATGAAATTATTCTTATGCTTGAGAGTCAGGGATTTTTGGATAGATCTTAGAATTTCTTTTGGAAAATTTTAGAATAACTTTTATGTTTCTTGGTTCCTACCTTCTATTTTTCTTTTCTCCGCTTCATGTCACACAGCAGGATATAAAATACGACAAAAAGTTGGAAGGAGGAAGGATTTATTCTTGGGATGATATAATATAGAACTTCGATCACCACCACGGCTGGTTTAGTGACCTTTTGCATAAGATTTTTGAGAGGTTTTATCTACCTTTCATCCTTTTGGCTTAGATATCCGGAATACATAGATGTCATAAATACCTTGGGCATCTTGCAAGATAGATTGAAGCCTGTCCTGGACTTCCTGATGTTACGGCATCACTGAAGATCGGAAGAGTCATGCTGCGTAGTTGCAAATTCATAAGCAGTTAATAAATAATTTTAACAGACTTCTACTCAGTATGTTTTCTTCCAATCCGTGTCTCGTTCGGTCTGGATAGGGCTGAAAACCGATTCAAAGCTCTGATGCAAACAGGACAAACATTGCCGTCAAACCCTCCTTCAAACCTCCGGCTCAAATCCTCACTCCGAAGAAGACCCAATCCTCTCACATCCTGCATTGCTTCACTATGCTGCCTCCACAGCTTCTCACACGACGAATACCAAGTCTCCTTCGGCCATTACGGCCACCGATATACTATACCCGACCCACGAAACCCCGCTTTTTTACCATCAACGGGCCCAAACTCATAATCACCCCCCCTTCCGCTCGACACAGACCGCAGCTCCCCTTCCTTCACTCCCCTTCCGCCGCCCGGCCCACCCCAGCAACTACCAATGGCCTCTTGAATGCCGCCTTACTGCGCCTCCAGATCCCCCGTCTAATCAGCACAGAGCGCAAAGCCTACTACCAGAGGATATACCGAGGCTTAAAAATCGGCCTGAGCATATATGCAGCCATAGTACTCCTCTTCGTGATCCGAGTGGGTTTCTCACAAGAGAATTACGAGAAACTATTCCCCACACCGCCGGAATGGACGTTTAGGAGTCGTTGGAAACTGCGTACAGCGCGGGCTAGAGCGCACCCGGAGCTATTTCATAAATTACAAACAAGCTGGGCGAGCGTGGGGAACTTCTATGTGGATTTACTGGCGAGATTGGAGGATCCGGAGATTGATGGGAAGGGGCTGAAGGAGCAGGAGGAAGGGGGTTTACTGATTGAGGGCGTCGGGAAGGCGGGGTATGATATTTCGGATATGAGTGAGGCGTGGAAGATTGGATATTTCCAGGCGCTCATGGGCGCTGGAGAGGCTGCGGAGAAATTGGATGGATGGGTGGAGGATACGGAGCAGCAGATTGTTGGCCCTGCGGAGTGTGTACTTGGTCCGTCGAATGCGATGCCGCAGCTTCTTCCGGGGACGAAGAAGATGCTCAAGGAGGAGAACTGTGTGCCGGCCTATGAGAGCCCTGAGGTGTTTTATATGAAGATCCTGACGACGAAGGGATTTGAGACGCATCAGAAACTTGATGCTGCGCTGGCTTATGCTGATTGGTTAGATTTCAAGGGTTTGAAGGAGACTGCGGGAGATGTGTATAGTTGGGCGATGGATATTGCTACTTCAGGACTACCAGGGGACGTAGATCCAAAGAATGTTGTGGATCAGAACACCGGTATTTTGAAAGAGCGAGGGGATGCATATGTGACGGAGAACTTGTTACGGGCATCGACCGCCCTTGGCGTACACCAGGTGCGTTTGGGTGATTTATCGACAGCATTATCTATTTTCGTGTCTGTCTTGAGGGCTCGTCGATCCCTTCCTCAAGAAGATGAGGACTCTACAGCAAGATCCCAGGCAATTTCTCCTCCACCAAATGAGTCGAAGTCGAAGAACGACTCTTCCCTTACCCGTATTTCCAAATCTATCCTCTCCTTCCTCACACCTCCTGAATACCCGCTCCCAACCCGAACCGGCAACGAGCGCGCAGTGCGCTCCCTCTACACCACCTGCGAAGAAGCAGGCCTGATGGTATACATTGGCGAGATAATCTTTGCCTCCTCGTCGCAAGAGCGTGGCCTAGCATGGACCCGTGATGCTGTAGACCTAGCCGAAGCCACCATCCTCCAACTCAATGGTGATGAGGAAGAAAGTTCCCATCCCACCTCTGCCGTCATGTCACCAAACAACACCGGCAGCAGCAGCCACAGCTTGTCCATGAACCATTCCGACGCACACCAGCGTTGCCGGGAGTGTGTCAAGGCAGGTCTAGATAATTGGAAGCAGATGGTGCGTCGGTTAGTTGTCAAAGCGGAAAATGAGGAGTTGGAGAGCATGGATAGGGCTGGTAAGGGGTCGTGGTTGTGGTGGTCTGGGCTAGGTAGGAATAAGGTGAAGGAGATGGAGATGGAGAGGAGACGGTGGGAGGCTGAGGAATTGATTGTTAAGGAGCGAGAGAAGACGTTGAGGTATATCTTGGGTAATCCGGGATTTGCGGATTATGGGATGTCGGTGGTTGTGGGGTGATTTGAATATGAAAATGATTAGTTGTAACCTTTATTCTTCACCCTTTCTTTTCGAGGGAGGGCTGCTTGGTTTGTGGTTTGTATTATTATTTACGGACTTAGCTTACTTCGGGGTGTTTATTTTTGCGTGGGATGGTTTATTTCCTCGTATGTCCTGTCACTATTCAGCAGAACTATATAGCCCGCTTCCTTGTTTTCCGCGAAAAGTATGACTTGATCCATGGGTTTCACTTTCCACTACATTCTTCGAAGGACGAGCGAAAGGCATGTATATAGAAACTGCGGATTCAAGTCAGTCACTTAGCCCAAACGAACTAAGTCTCATGGGCCAGTCTACCCCTATGAGATAATAGCAACTGTGAGCAGTTCGTTCATAGCCCACAAATTTTGTTTCTGACAGTTGCGCCCCATCCAATTGCCCAGCGTGGCCAAAATCGTAGGTAGAGGCTAAGGACCAAGTTTGAAAAAGAAAAAAAAAAAAAAAAAAAAAAAAAAAACCTGCTCCTCTCATCGTATGGACGTACCATGGAACTAAGTGGGGCAGTTGTGAGATCGAACATTGGTTCTGGGTGGGACCTGTTAAGCTTAATTAAGAGAACGCTTTGGCCTTATTTCATCCGCTGTTGTCCAGACGTTATTCGAGATGCATTCTACCTGCTTGATCTCGGTTAAAAGAAGGAGATGATTGCTGAGCTTATACGAAAATATAAATTCTTTTCAAGGCCACGCTAGAGAAACAATTAACATTTCCATCCTCTTCCCCGAGCGAAAGATTTCATCATCCCTCGTGACTCCTAAGTTACCTACATTTACGATATGAAAAATTAAATCTGCCAAGATGTCCAGAATTCGAAGACTTTTCCAACTAGAAAAAATAAAATAAAACAGATAAGACATGGGTTTAAATTAAGTCATCAAGTTGCGTTGGTTCCAGGTGTAGAGCCATCCACTTTCCGCTCCGCACTTTTCGAACACTCAACATTCCAATTAACATCCTTTTTTATAATTAGCCGTTTACTGTCGTCATCTCTGAAACTAGGACCCGCTAGTTCCTGGCTACCGGGCTCTAACCTTGTAGCGTAGCTAATCGCATTCGCTCGTGATGTTTGCGATTGCTTGTTCCTGGAAGAATATTTCTGTAGTAGCAGTGGTCGTGGTGGTTGCGGCGCGTCTTTCTGGGCCACTGTGCTTGCATTGCTTACACGACGGTTGTTAAATTTGACTGATGGGATCGTCGAGAGGGCTAAAGTGCTGTCGCGAATGTAGCGACTCCGAGTGCCCTTGCTATTTCCGCTATTACTTTGACTTCTACCGTGGCTATGGATGCGGCTTGTGTAAGACGGTGTACCGGTTGCTTCGTATGCGGCCATAAAGGGCTTGAGGCAGGGGATCGTGTTTGCCATGATTCCGTAACTCAATTCTAACTGCAGGCTTATTGTGGCGTAGCTGCCCACCAGAGTATAATCGGAGGAGTCGAGCATTCTTTTCACATAGTGTATGTGGAAGGCTGAAGGGATTGTGACGCTGCAGTTTGGGTTAGAGAGCGAACATTTGGTTTTTTTTTGGAAGATGTCGTGATTATATAGACTCGATGTTACCGGATTGACCGAACTGGGACGACTCACAGCAGACGAGAACTGAATGCCAGGACAACAACGATCTTCCTGCTGGCATGCATTTGAATACCGGCTACAAGAAAAAACGGTACAGATGATATGCCAATCTCGGTGATTATATCAAACGCCCCTATGAACTGCCAACGAGGAAACTGTGTGATTCAAGGCATTTAGCTCCCATGACTACACCAGAATTTTTCATAGCAATGACATATCTTACCACACCGGCACATTTCGAGCTAATATCTGTCCACGGCCGAGAATGGTCGCAACCTAATGATATTAAAATCATAGATATCACTGCCCAGATCACTGACAAGCCAACCAATCCCCACGCCATGAAGATATGGGAACGACCTGGAGATATCCGAAGGTAAAAGAGCGCCGCGGAGCATTTTGAAACGCAATGGGTGAGTACGTATAGCATATCCGCAGCGTAGGTTGCCTATGTTTGAATTATCCTTTAGCACTTCTTTCGTTTAATCGACATGCCCAAATAGGAACTTCAGCATACCTTGAGCAGTGCAATATGGGGACGTGGTGTGAGAAGCTCCCTCGATTTGCCCCATCCATTACCTATCTGAACGAACACAACCGATGATTGGATACAAAATAAAACCTGAAAATCTCATGTTAGCGGAGCGCTATTTTGTTACGCACCCACGATACTTCCGATTTGCAGCAACAGGCAATCTCACCATTGCTACCAGGAGAACATAATCATCCGTTTTGACCACATGTCTAGAATGCCGGACATATGCACGTATCCCCAAAGAAACAAGCGCATATCCAAGAAACAGTGCCGTAATGATTGCTATAAATCCGCTATGGTCGTTGCTAGTGTCTACCGCCAGAGGTTCCGAAATCCCAGGGGGCAATGTCTTTGCTGCTGCCATGTAAATACAGACACTCAGAAGTGGTGGCCGAAACTAAGAAAACAGTATTTGCTCTAATGCGTGATATCAAAGGAATATTGGTATCGGGGGGTTAAAACAAAAGCATCACCGTTTATAGAAGAAGTTGACACTCTCCCCAGTCTCCGAATGAGAAGGCTGTACAGCCATGGTGCACTCTGTTGGAGGTAGGACAGCTCCCATGGAGTCTGCCTGGAGACCAAAGATAGGATATGAACCCTTAATATGATAGTTTTAATTTTTGCAGAACAGGTTCGACGAGAGTCATCGGAAGTGCCCGCTTTCGTTCATTGGCAGAGCATTCAACGTCCGCAACCAATCTCCTCCCGGGTCCCAATCTTGTAATGGCGTTCTAATGAGGCTGTAAATCGACATCTCGGGTGATCACATCATTCGTGGAACCCCAAAGAGAACCCTCCCAGTGAGTGTACTATATCATTCCCGGTGGGTGGGTGGCTGGCAAGCGGAAGCAGTGCAAAACGAAAGTCAAAAATGCATGGCCCTTATCGACTACACTGATCCCAGCTCCGATTTTCGATGACTTGATGAGAAACTTTGTAATTAACATAAGCTGTTCATCCCTCAGGGAATTAAATAGTTACAACTAATGGCCATTTTACCATGGTTGTTTAGCGTTCGTTGTCCGCTCTCCGAGAGCCTTCCAAAAAAGTTTGGTTTTTGGCAGATTAACCACCCAAATTTAGTCGTGAAACAATTGGAATATTCTCTTGTTTTTTGGCGGCAGTGAGTCTGTTCATAAGAGTAAAAAAAAAAAGTGCGTTCGCTTCCAAGTGCCTGGGCGGGACAGATCCTGCCGGCGCTCCGAAAATTCTTTCGTTCGGCTAAAGCGTTGATATGCCGGATTTAACTTGCATGAGGTGAGCGTTGTGGGGAATATATGGCTCTTTTTAAATTTTAAAGAGTTCTTTTTGGTTCGCATCAGGGGCTAGCAAAGCTAGCGGGCAGCGGAGACAGTGTCAGACAGATGATGAACATGTTTAGATTCAACTTGTTATATATGCAAGTTCAAAAACATCGTTGATCTAAGAGTTTAGATAGCATGTGAGAAAGCTCCTCTTCTCACTCCATACTCTTATTAAAGATATTTACATAAATATAGTTAGTAACTTAAATCACCGAGTTGATACATAGTAGATTTAAACTCGAGCGTTTCTGATTGATTTAACCTTATTCTTAAAATAAATAGTCTCTTGGCTGTGTGGGCCTCCTAAACGAGCCGGCGAATTTGGCAGAACTAGCCAATTCCTTGGACGGACTGAACCACAATATCAGATCTGAATGAGTGTGTGCCTGAGGATTATTGATCCTTTTGGCATAGAGGATAAAACCACATGTTGTTGATTTCACGTATACCCTCCGACTGGTATGTCCCAAGCTTGAACCATTGTTTGTGTGTTCAGGTTGTGGGCGCTTGCTTCATACGAGCTTGATCCACGTTTATATCACTCCTAAAACGACTATAAATACAGAATAACAAATTCTTATCACTTACAGCACTTGTGATATAGACTTGGTCTCCGCGGGATGCGTCATAATGGCCAAAAAAGAATGACGAGCTCGTTGTGCGAGCCCGGCAAACGTTCTGCGAGTCGGGTGCCACGGGTGATACAGAAAGCAAGATAAATCCTTCCTGATGTGTTTTTCTGTCCTCCTTAATTGCGCCTGATATACTTGTTCTGTTCATATGGCACCCGTTGTACGTCTGAATATGCTAAAAACATACCTGTCTGTGGCATGCGGGGCGTCTATAAGGGAAGAAACAAAGACGAGAGCAACGGCTGAACCTTGAGATATTTCGATGTCAGTTTTTGTTTCACTGCTGCTGTGTATGTGGTGGGACTGTAGGGATACCCTACAGCATATCCAAATAGTCCTTCTCCATCTATCACCAAGGCCGCAGTCCTTTGTCCCAAACTCACCGCTCCGAAAATTTGAGGAGTTAAGGTCTCTGTGATCTTCTCACGGTCATCCGAAACCTGGCGGCACAGAGAGTGGTGACAATCACCTTGTTGTTGACTTTCCAGAACGAGGCAGGATTAGAAATTCTTCCTATTTTTCCCTCTTCGTATTCTAATTTTCTTTTTGGGTTTTTTTTATTCTTGGTTTTGCGTCTCTCGTATTCTCTTTCTCTCTTTCTGTTGCGGGGGTTGTGTATATTGTAGTGATCATCCTTTCTCATGATCGGAACAGTCGCTTGTCGTTGCAGGCAACTTGCATCACACATTTTTTTTCTATTCTGGATTTTCATTCTATTCCCTTCACCTTGCCCACCTCGGCCCTTCTATTCCACCTAGCCCCAGAGCCAATTTCTCATAAGTGTGATTATTATACATGATCCATATATACGTTCCGTACGGTTCATTCTCTGACTGCCCATGTGGTCTCGGAAACACCTGACATATTCCTTGCTCGATCAGTTATCAACAACAATGGCCGCCACCACAGATGGCGCGACTCAACAGGCCTCTGCAAAAGGCTCCTCCCCTCAGGAATCTATGTACGAAACCCCGGACCAGTATGACATGGATGACATCGAAGATAGTCTCGACGATGGCGCGGGGGAGGAAATAGTGAGGCGGGGACATACTAAAAATGACCGAAAGGATATGAATCGTATGGGCAAACGACAGGAATTAATCGTCTGTTTCCCTGCAGAAAGTGGTACCTCGATACGGATATGGTTTGCTGACTTGTGGGAGGTAGAGAAACTACCGGCCGCTTTCTGCCCTAAGCTTTGCCCTCATCCTGCAAGCTACCTGGGAGTTTATGTTGATGTGAGCCAACGAACCACTCACTATTCTAGGAGTTAGATACCGGGGGCTACATACTTAAGGATTCGGGCTAATCTCACTTGAAACTTTGCAAGATCTAACACTGAAGGACTTATCAATGGCGGCCTCGCTGGGCTATTCTGGTCGTATCTCTGGACCTTCATTGGTTTTGGTTTCGTGATTTTCTCTCTTGCAGAAATGGCCTCTATGTAAATTTTCAAGTGCCCCAGGCGAGGTTACGCTGTTTTATCTAATAATGAGAAGGACATGCTAATATCCATTCTTCTCGAATTGATAGGGCACCAATCTCTGGAGGTCAATACCATTGGGTCTCTGAATTTGCATCAGAGAAACATCAGAAGTTCTTGAGTTACATCACGGGTTAGTGAGAAAGCCCGATGAACTATTGATGTCGATATATCGATGCAGTTGATACTAATGTCTTTAATTCAGGATGGTTATCAGTCCTAGCTTGGCAAGCTGGCGCAGCATCTGGATCGTTCCTCACGGGAAATATTATTCAAGGCCTTCTAACTGTCAACAAACCGGATTATGAAGCTACCCCTTGGCGGGGCACCCTACTTGTCTTTGCGATGGTGGCTCTAATTTACGTTTTCAACATATGGGTGGCTCAAGGCCTGCCCATGATCCAGAATTTGCTCCTTGTTGTCCATATCTTCGGTTTTCTTGCCGTCGTGGTTGTTTTATGGGTCATGGCTCCCCATCAATCCGCTCGAGCAGTGTTTACAGAGTTCCGAAACGGTGGAGATTGGCCAAGTGTTGGAGTCAGCGTTATGGTCGGGCAGCTCTCTGCCATATATGGAGGCTTGAGTATGTTTTCCCTCAACTAACCCGCTCAACGAAGAATTTGGCTAAAACTTGGTTGTACCACAAAGGTGTTGATGCAACTGCACACATGGCAGAAGAAGTCAAGGACGCTGGAAGAAACGTACCCAATGCGATTGCTTGGGGGTATATGGCAAATGGAATCCTAGCCATCATATTTATCGTCACCTATATCTTCTCGATTCCATCCGTGGAGGACGCTCTTAACGACCCCTCAACATTTCCCTTCATCTACGTATTCCGCAACGCTGTGTCCACCAAGGGAGTTAACGCACTCACCATTGTCATTCTTGTATTAGTTATTGCAAGCAACGTTTCCTTTAATGCCTCTGCATCCCGGCAAACGTTCTCTTTCGCTCGAGACAAAGGCCTCCCTTTTGCCAAATGGCTTTCCGCTGTCCACCCAAAGAAACATATCCCGGCCAACGCGATATTTGTTTCCTGCCTTATCAGTGTACTTCTCTCGCTCATCAACCTGGGATCAAGCGCCGCATTCCATGCCATTATATCTCTCAATGTTGCTGCTCTCATGGCCACATACGTCGTCTCGATTAGCTGTGTGCTCTATCTTCGCCTTACACGCCCAGAGCTGTTACCCCACGCGCGCTGGAGTTTGGGTCCAGTCGTTGGTCCAATTGTTAATGGAATTGGCCTCGGGTATGTTCTGTTCGCACTCTTCTGGTCATTCTGGCCTGGAGATCGACATGTTACTGTAAGCAATTTCAATTGGAGCATTGTCATATTTAGCGGCGTGGTTATTATCAGTCTTGTGATGTACTTTGTGCAAGGCAGGAAGACCTACACTGGACCCGTTACCACCGTCGTAGGGAGACATTGAAAAAAGCCCAAAATATTTCAACAATCAGGACTGAGATCCCATTGCAAGAAATGGCCAGCGCATTGTACAGTACATACATGTACCGTTTCTAATATAAGTGCTTTATTTCCGACTTCCATTTAACAGGAGTTTTAAATCATTATATTCCAATGGTGCATTGTGGAGTGCATTCTTTTCTTTTCTTCGTTTATTTTCTCTCATGATCATTTACCCGCGTGGAGGCTCAGCCGTCGGGCCCCGTCGGTCGGGATTGGTGTTGGCTTCGGGAGCTTTTTGTGAACTGGGGCGTTTCCCGCGATGGCTCCAAGCAGCGACACTAGAAGAGCTATAGACACGTAACTTTACGTCTTGCAAGGTGCACCCGGTGTGCTTTGATACTGCTCGCGTCGCTCTGTTCTTTACCTTTTCTTTTCTCTCATTGTTTTTTTCTTTTTTTGCGGAGCGGCCGAATCCTCTGGGTCAATGTCAAGCGAGACATGGAACGCCATCAGGCCGATTTTCTGCCACCATTGCCTGATCCAGCATGGTCAAACAGAAAAAGTGAAAATAACGGACCAGCTAACTAGTTACCCGGCAAGGAAACCTTCCAATGCCACCTCGTTCATCCTCGGTGGCAGAGCCGCCGGCCCCTGACTCTATGCTGCCTCCAGCTCAGCTTGCTGTGCTCTGGTAGCAAGAGTTTTCACCTCGTTACAAATCATTTTTTTTCCGCGCCCCTGTGCATACACCTGTTTATGTTATTCTTCATGTCACGGCTGCCACGGCCCCATGGTTGCTGTGCTCTAAAATAAACTTAATACTTAAACTTTCACCCCTTCGTTCTTGATGAACCCGACATACTCAGCCTCGTCGCATCCCAAGAATGATCCTTGGCCCACGTCTGGGGATCAAATCCCTTATTCTCTATGTCTCGATATTTTTATTATGCATCGGCGGTTTGTACTCATGGATAACCACTTCTACCCAACAATATGTCGGCGAAGCCCTCCAGGACATGGAAGCCGACCGCGCTCGCCAAAAGACGAACAGTAACGGCCAAAGTGGGTTAACAGCGCAGAAAGCCGGCGAGCTCTGCGGCCTCTACAACTGGCCAGTCTATAAGAGGGGACAACAGAGCCGCAAGGGCGATCAGAACACCCGGCCTCCGGCTCGAAAAGTTTATGACATCTTTCTCCTCAACACCGAACTTGACTGGCTCGAAATCCGCCTAAACGAACTGAACGACCATGTCGACTACTTCATAATCGTCGAAGCCAACACAACCTTCACCGGCCGCCCAAAGCCCACCCTCCTCACTGACACAAATATCTGGGCCAAATTCTCCCGCTTCCACGATAAAATAATCCACCATCTCGTGGAAGGAGACGGCGAAAACGTACGCAAGGCTTTCGACCGCGAGAAATTCCAACGAGACTCCGGCTTCACCCAGGTTTTCCCAACCCTCGGCCAACCTAGCGCGAAGAATCCCGTTGCCGCCAAACCCGCGGCCGCACCGCAGCTCGACGACGTCATTATCATCTCCGACATCGACGAGATCCCCCGCCCAGCCACTGTTACCTTGCTCCGCACCTGCAGCTTCCCCCGCCGTATCAACTTGCGTAGCAGGTTCTACTACTACAGTTTCCAATGGCTGCACAAGGGGCCGGACTGGGCGCACCCACAAGCGACATATTATGAAGGCTATGAAGAGACGATAAAGCCAGACGACCTGCGCATGGGGCGCGGGAGGTCGGTCGTGCAAAATATGTTCGGCCCCATGGCAGACCTATTCAATGCGTCATGGCATTGTAGCTCGTGCTTTGCGACTGTGAAGGAGATGCAGACTAAGATTGTGAGTTTCTCGCATACGGAGTATAATCGTCCTGAGTTTACGAACAAGGAGCATATTGTCGAGGTGGTGAGGACGGGGAAGGATTTGTTTAATAGGCCTAGTCAGGTTTATGAGAGGGTCGAGGCGAACCGGGATGTACCCGCATATCTGAAAGGAAAGGCTGAGAAGGAGAGGTTTAGATATATGTTGGATAGGGACGGGAAGGATGGGGGCTTTGTGGATTATTGATTCTTGACGGGGAAATTTTGGATGATGATTAGGATTGTTATTTTGGATCATGTCCTTTTTTTTTCACCTGTGTCATATCTTTTTCTTAATGGTTGTTCTTTTAGACACATAGTTTGCTTGGGTTGCACATACACACATATATATAAGAGCCGAAGAAGAAGGCTTTAATCTAGTATGGACCAATATGACGGTTATGATATTTTTCGTTTCTTTTCTTTTCTTTTCTTTTTTTGGTAAAAAGATCTTCATTCAACCCCAGATTTTTCGGCCCCATTGCGGGGGCCTTCGCTCCGATGATCTTGGAGCAGCTTCAAAATACCTATTATTCTTGAACAATCCCCCTAACTCCTGAACGAGCTAACCACCGAGCGGAGAAAGAGACGACGAGCTCACAGAGACTGATATGATAATCTTCCTGCTCACAATGATCGCTATGTCCCCCCCTGGCCGCCTGGGCATCTTTCCTTCTCCTCTTCCTATCCCCAATATCATTCTCACATGCATTCTCTCTGAAAATCCACCACTACCCAACCCCTTCCACAAAAGCGGACCAAAATAGCCACCCTCTTCACCCATCTCTTAACGCAACCACACAAAATGGTCTCGTCCTCTTCGACGGGACCGGGCACCACCCGCATCGCTGATGCGCAGCTCTCCCTCCGGTACGGTACACTGGGCGGGGGAAACGACGAAGAATATCACCCGGGCGGCATCGACTATGACGGCCGACACATCGGGATGACGATTTGCGCAGTCCGGGGCCGGGTTCCCCGGCGTGCGGTTGTTAGGGTTGATGCGTGGTCGTTGCGGGCTGAGACGCATTTCGCTTATGGGGGCTGTGGGGAGGGGTTGCGCGGGAGAACAAGCTGTTGGCGCTGAATTGGGGGCCGCGTTGAGGCTGCGGTTTGGGGATTTGGATGGTTATGGTTATGGTTATGGTTGGAGTGGTGGTAATGGTGGTGTGCCGGGTTTTGCTGCTTTCGCAAAGCCATCAGAGAAGATTCGCAGCCCCGAGTTTCTTCATTGATTATCGGGGTATCTATCCAGCGCTGATGATTTGTGCTGGTGTTTTGGGCCGCGTGGGCGGGTTGACCCTTGTTGAGATGAAGAGCATGGTGCTATTGGCGGAAGTGTCATTGTCAATGAAGGGTTCGTTGGGGGGGTGGGGTGATTACGCAGAACCCGTTTGATGTTGATGTTATAGACGGGGCGGTTGAGGGGGGGGGGGTACTTTATGCCGGATCTACCAATTGGGACGGTATATGATATGTGTATTAAATAGGCGTAGGCTAGTTTAGATGAGAACTAGTTATTAGGATGGGATGGGGATTACATATGTTAATACATTGAGCATATGAGTGCGAGTGGGTTGGCCTGATTATGCTATCATAATTAAAGCTGTGGAGGACGACGTCTATATCATATGGGAGTTGGTTATATCCTCATTCATCACCCGCCTAACCCCGAGTGCTAATCCTGTTGTAATATGCGATTGACCTCAAGTCGCACGGGTAAAATTTCTCTTTCATGCGCGTCGAAGCCATATATCCAACTGATAAGCCCTCTCTTAAGTATAATATTCTATTTTGCTATGTATATACAAGCATATATCAAGGGGTATGTATGTATGTATGCCTTTCATGAAAAGAGAAGCAGAGGAATAGTATCGAAAGCATTCCAAACAAAACGAAACAGACCCTCCCCGCCCTATTAGCGCCGTATTATCCTGTATCGTTATATGCAAAAGCCTAGACAAAGAAAGGTGAAAAAAAAAAAAAAACGAAAAAAAAAATCAAAAAGAAATCAAAATTGTAACAAGAGGGTTGGAAGCAGGGCTCTCAATTTCTCTCCACCTTAAGCGCCTGGCTAATAGCCTCCCCCTGCCTCTTAAGTTCCTGATCGCGCAGGAACTGAGCATACTTCGAGAGGGGGTTGTGAATCCCACACTCAGTCTTCTGCTGGCCCTTCCACCGCCCGGATCTCTCATCCTCATTATCCTTCACGGGCTCCGTCGAGTGCCAGTCACCTACACTCTTATAGCCCCTATCCAACAGCTCATTGTAGGGCACGTTACTTGCCGTGATGTATTCTTTGACCTGTGCAAAGGACCAGTTCGCCAGCGGGTTGATCTTGATCAGACCAGCCTCATCGACCTCGATGATATCCAGGTCACCCCGTTTGCCGCCCTGGCTGCGTCTGCGGCCGGTGAGCACGGCGTTGACTTGCAGCTCGTTGTAGGCTCGCCGGGCTGGCTCGACTTTGGCTAACCAATCGTAGAGCTGGTCGTTCGATTCCCAGAGTTTGGGGCCGTATTTTTGTGAGAATTCCTCAGCAGTGGAGGCACCGTGTGGCTTGTAGATGTGGATGTTTGTTGAAGGGTAGTGTTTGCGGACACGGTCTACAAGGGCCAGTGTCTCTTTGAAGTGATGAAGCGTATCAAGGAAGATGAGATCGACCGTTTGAGAGAGAGGGATGTTGAGTTTGGAAATCATGTCGACTGTGGCAAGCCCTGTTAGGCCGAATGCAGTCGTTTGATAGAGGCCTGGTAACGTTGTGATACACCAGCGGAGGATATCTGGGGATGTTGTTAGTTTTGATCAATTGAGAGAGTGTATATATATATATATATATATATATATATATATGGAAGGAAGGTATATAAAGTTGACTAGTTTTAGCTTCGTATGAATGAACATACCCTGGGGTTCTAGGAATTGAAGCTGTTTATTAAGGAATTTCAAGTGTGGTTTGGTGAAGACGAGTTCTGGTAGGCTGGCTTCACTGGTGCTGGCACTGACATATCCAGACTCGGCTTCTGTATCAGAAGGGTAGCTGGAAGTGATTTTGGACGGCATTTTGACAGGGTAAGAAGGACGGCTTTGATTTTCTTGTACAGCTAAGGAATTGAAGCACATCTCAACAACCAACCCAGGCGGCGAAGAATTGATAGTATATATATTTAAATACTCGAATGAATGGGGTAGGTAGCAAGGTTGTATGTGAGCATGCAAGGAGGAGGGAGACAAAAGGTGGATGGATGGATTGCTGACAAAAAAGGGATATGTGCGATGGGTAGGAACCCAGGCTAGAATGGCGTCTTAGAAATCAAAAACAAAGACGGCTCAAGATGAGCAATAATAATGATAATAATAATAATAATAGTAATAATAATAAAAGAGAGAGAAAGAGAGAGAAAGAGAGAGAAAGAGAGAGAGGAGAAAAAAGCGAACCCCAGGCCCGGGCCCTTTTACTCCTGATAGATAGGGAAAATCGGAGGACTGACTGAGAACAACCAGCGAGATGCATTCCTGCCTGCCCCCTTTTCCTAACCTTTTCCTAACCTTTTCCTAACCTTTTCCTTTCCTTTGCAGTCCAGCACAGCACAGCACAGCACAGCACAGGACAGGACAGGATAGATAGACAGCCCCCAAATCGCATCATCGCATCCAGGGCATCCAGTACATCCCGTACCGTACCGTACAGGCTGCGGACAATTCGCTATTCTGGCGCAATCCGGGCGACGAATCTCACCACTGTCACCAGTGAGTGGGCTGCCAGTCTAGTCTGCCACCGCGCGAGAAGAAGAAGAAGAGGAAGAAGAAGAAGAATTTAATACTCCGCAGTAACGCAGTATCGCAGTATCGCAGTATCACAGTAACGCAGGGGGGAATTTGCTCATGGTTGATGCAAATCACGCAATCTGCGCCTTGCAATTTCGCCAAGCATGGTTGGTTTGTCAGTTGCAAAAAACTCAAATTAATTTAATAATAATAAGAAGTTCCAAAGTTCTCAAGGCCCAAACATCAAATGGAATATAAACTATTTCTATTCCATATATTCATCAGTTCTGGGAAGAAGATGAATGAGAAGTCAAGAAACCTTACACGCGCAGAATGTTTCATGATAATTCCAGATATAAAGGGAAGATGAGTTGAAGTAAGTAGAGGTAGGTTAGGGCAGAACACTTCCCAGTTCGGAAATACTAATCACGTGACATATGACTCAGCTTGCACAACTTAATGCTTGGCATTTACAGGCACGTGATCACCGTGGCAACCTGGGAACAACCGCTTTTTTTTTTTTTTTTTTTTTTTCTTTTTGCTGATGTAATCCCAACATTGATCTCCCCCGCTACGCTACCTTCTTGAACGAAGATGAAAGATTCATTAAGCTATAGAATATCAGGTCAATTGTAGAGTGAACAGCTGCGCCCGTCCGAACTTATGAATGCTGTCGAGTATCAAGGCATATACACCTCAGTGGATTGCTGGCAGTGACTTACAGCTTTATGAGCAAGGTTTCGCTTCTTAAAGCTTGCACCTCCAATACCTTCGCGCGTTTTTCTCTCAGCATTCAATGTCCGACACTCCTCCTGTCCGCGGGGGCCGCCCTGTGTTACGACATAGCTCTCTCTCCGGTGGATCCTTTATACAGGATCATCAGCAGTATAAACCCTCTTCGCACAAGCCCCCAACTATACGGAGCATCCTCCGGGGTCCTCATGAGACCCTCACCTCCCCGATGCCCCTCACTGGCTACCCCGCCAATGAGCAGAGTGGCTCGATCAAGGAAAGCGGAATTGTGCACAGCATCTTCAACGAGTCATTAAGCTCTCTCCCTCCAAATACTCCTAAAACCGTTGCTACGATCTTTTACAAGGCGGCGTCCGATCCAGTTCATCCTCATATCCATCCCGATTCATCCTCCTCTCAAACCAAACCCTCAGACCAGCTCCCCGTTCCAACCGTTGCGCCAGGTTCGGCTCCCACATTAGACGTTGAACAGCTTCCTCGAGAACCACCAGCCCTTGAACCAGAGCCGTTAGATCATCTATACGGCCCATATGTCTCGCAACTATGTCTGACAAATTTCTTGCAAGTGATGGAGGACATGCCCACTCCCTACCAGCGGATGAGCAGCTCGCATCGCTGTTTGGATAAAGAGGATCAGCCGCGAGTGGTAGAAGTGACAATCTGCCCTCCTCCAAACCCGGAGTACCTATCCTTCGAGGATATGCGGAAACACGAGAATATATGGCGATTTGAGCGGGAATGGAATGTGGAAGTTGTCATGCAGAAGGAAAGCGTGTTTCGAAGACATAAGCGGTTAGCTGTCTTTGACATGGACAGTACCCTGATCGAACAGGAAGTCATTGATGAAATTGCCCGGTTCATTGGCGTGGAGAAGGAGGTTTCGGTACGTTCCAAACCCCAGATTCAATAATGAATAATGTGGGCAGTATGAGATATTTATACCGTCCTGCAATGTAATTTTAGGAAATAACTGCTCGTGCGATGAACGGCGAACTTGACTTCTCAGCCTCCTTGGAAGCGCGCGTGAGACTCCTAAAGGGCGTGCCTGCAGACGTCTTCGAAAAACTCAAGTCCATCATTACCATCGCACCCGGTGCCCGTGAACTCTGCGGCGCCCTGAAAACTCTCGGATACAAACTGGCAGTTCTGAGCGGCGGTTTCCAACCCCTCGCAGAATGGCTGGCTGGTGAATTGGGGCTAGACTACGCCTTTGCCAATCACGTACGAGTGAACCCCTCTAGTTTTGTGAAACTAGCCCCCCTACTCCTTTTTTTTTTTTAAAAAAAAAAAAAAAAAAGAAAAGAAAATGATAATAAGAATACAAATCTGACACCTTACACTCCATTTCTAATACAGCTCGAAATCGACGCTACTACACAAACCCTCACCGGCAAGCTCGTGCCAGATTACCCAATCGTTGACGCCGCGCGAAAGCGGCACTTGCTCCGCACTCTCGCTGCTGACAATGGCATTTCTATCGCGCAAACACTGGCCGTTGGCGATGGCGCGAATGACCTCCTTATGCTGAAAGAGGCTTGGTTGGGCGTTGCGTGGAGGGCGAAGAGCAACGTGCAACTGGAAGCGCCGACTAGACTTAATGGGACTTCGTTGGTGGATGTTTTGTATTTGCTTGGGTTGCGGGAAGAGGAGATCAACGAACTGATTGAGGCTGGGAAAGCGGAAAAGAGAGAGGTAGCTTAATTTAACGAAGGCTTTCAAAACACCTGTATTTTGGATCTAACCTCAACCGACATATATAAAGGGTAAGGGTGACTGACGCTGTGTTCATATGCCTCCGTGGATCCGGTTGGACCCATTACGTTCTTTGTAGATTTTTGGATATTACTTGCATATACTTTTACAATGGCCCATATGAGCATATAGTGTACATGTCAATATATTAATAGATTTTGGGAATTTTGAGCATCGGTCATATGCGGGCGAATCTTGCGCCACGGGCTCTGGATTTTCCAGGGCGCTTTGGAAGCATTCTCATGTTTCTCATACTTTGAAGTCTTCACTTCACGCCCCGCAGTATATATAACCGGATTATCTTGTCACCAGTCTCGCCATGCGAAATATTCCCTTCCTGTATTCCTAGGTAATGTCGGGTTCTAGATATTGATACCACTTAAGGAGGATGTTTGCGGATGGGGGTGAGGAAAATCACACACGCTTTTAAAATCTAGCAACCAGTCAAGAACGAAATGGGCTTGGTTGATTCCCCGGTTAACTTTCTGAGTGAGATTTGTTGAAATCTCATGCCGTTCCCAAGACATGTTATACATCTAAACAGAAAACAAAAAAATTGACAGGTCGTGGTCTGTATGAAACTAGAGGGGAAAATACCAAAACGCCAAAGACCAAGAAGCAACCCCATCGGTCCAAACTACGTATGTAGATGTCGCGTGTTAAAAAGCCCAGACAGGCCTCACAATTCCCACAAACATAAATAGCCTTATCGAGGAGTTAAAACAAATAATAAATCATCTCACGGCCTCCCCCGCAACCAGCTTCTCCACATTCTCACTCGTCGTCCCCTTCCCACTCGCACTTCCAACATTCTTACCCCTCTTTTTCTTCAACACATTCTCAATGAACGCCTCGCCCGCCTTATAACTACTCCTCACCAACGGACCAGATGCACAATACAAGAAACCCATCTCAAGCGCCCGCTCCTTCCACATATCAAACACATCCGGCCTCACGTATTCATGGACCGCCATGTGTCTCTTGGTCGGTCTCATGTACTGTCCGAACGTAACGACATCAACGTCGATAGCCCTCAGCGCCCGCAGAGTATCCCATAGCTGTGCCTCCGTCTCACCCAGACCCAGCATGAGAGAAGTCTTCGTAATGAGCTCCGGTTTCGTCGCCTTGGCCGCCTTTAATACACGTAGGCTCTGCTGGAATGTCGCCCGCCGATCACGGACAAATGGCGTCAGCGCCTCGACCGTCTCGACATTGTGCGCGTACACGTCCAGTCCCGAATTGGCCACGAGGGCCACCATCTCGAGATCCCCAGCGTAATCGCCCGTCAAGCACTCGACGAGAATATTCGGCGCCTTCTGCTTGATTTTCAGCACCGTCTCTGCGAAATGTCTCGCGCCGCCATCCGCAAGGTCATCCCGATCAACGCTTGTCAGCACGACATATCCCAGCCCCCAGCGCGAGAGGGCCTCAGCCGTGTTTTCTGGCTCGTGTGGATCGAGCGGAGGCGGCTTATTGGATGTTTTCACACTGCAGAAGCGACAGCCGCGCGTACAGGTGTCGCCCATGAGCATTATTGTAGCCGTGGCTGCAGACTTGGAGCTGCCGCCCCAACAATCGGAGATGTTGGGGCATCGGGCTTCCTCGCAGACGGTGTGCAGGTTTAGGCCCCGGAGATCGTTCTTGATGCGCTTGTAGTTCGAAGAGTCTGGAATGGGCGTCTTGAGCCAGGAGGGGAGGCGGGTTATTTCTTTCTTTCTGCCAGCTGGTCCTACAAGGGCTGTTTTCAGGGCATATGCTTCGGCGGGGTCTAGAGGCTCGTCCTTTTTGCCAGAGACGAAGTCGGAGAATGCAGGGCCGGCATTTAGTTTGTCTTTGAAAGCTGTCGGTGGGCGCTTGACTGTGGTGGAAGAATTGGAGGGATCGGATATGGAGGAGTCAGGGGGAGTGGTCGTTGCATAGGATCTCAGGATAGTTAAGCGGAGGGCAGGTAGGGCGGAGGAGGGACGGGCGGAGAGGGAAGAATGGGCGGAGAAGAGAGTTCGGAGCTTGCCGGTGGAGGCTGCCATGGCGAAGGTCGCAGGTTGTGCCAAACACCACGCCGGATTTTAATCAGGCAAGGATACACTGGGGTTCTGAAGGCAGAAGATCGACTGAAGCATGGTCTATCTATATCATATATATAGATGCAATGTCTGATACGAACTTGTCAGCAAGTTTTTATTTTAACCATAGAAAGCCGCCATTACCCATCGCGATCGACCTGATTGGATACACGGAATAACGTGAGCCGGCAGCCGGATTAGTAAGCAAACCCAAGATACACGTGAGCCCCTGTGCCCTAAGAAGAAGCTTGAATGCAAACCAGGAACGAACCCCTTTATTTATTTCATTTTACCCTACTACCAACGGCATGCGCAAGCACGTTTCTTGCGAGAGATAAGAAATCAATATGAAGCAGAGAAATTCGGAGGCGTCTTTGATGGGCAGACGACCAGATCCCACCCAGTCAGTCACGATGACGACTACGGAGTAGCTACCAAAGCAAGAGACCGGAGTCTGGGCTGGGCGTGCACCAGACGAAGGCTAACACGCTAACCACGGAGCAACTTTGCGGCTGATAGGATAGGCAGTTCGTTCAATTCTTCACGCAGCTCTCAACAAATCACGGCGGTGCTCAGTCACATTTTTTCTGACTAGCTGAATGTAGTACGCTTCCAGGCACGTACGTTGGGCATCCAACAAATGTCTCCGTGAAACATCCCATCCGAGAAAGGTCCTGATTCGAAGGAACGCGTGTGAGCATCGAAACAAATTCCGAAGCGGACATTGGGCTGCACTCAGGCTTATTTATTATATCCCTCTCCTCACAGGCGCGGATGAACTTTGGGAAAAATATACGCCATTGTTGCTTGGTTGATTCTCCTACTTCTCTGTAATACTTTGTGTGTTTTCTTGGAATATTCTTCCGATGGTCAAAATACGACGATTTTTTTTTTTGATTTCTATCCTGCATTTGTGAGAATTGCTATAACTCCCATCTTATTTCGATTAAAATATTTCATTCAAGACCTTTAAACTAGCCATGTCTACCACATCCCCATGGCCGTCGGCGTTCCATCCTCGCGCAATGGATTTCAATAGCCCAACCCCGCTGGACTTCATCCGCGGCAAAACAATTCTGCTTACTGGTGGCGCGTCCGGATTTGGCGCCGCATTTTTCTCCCGTTGGGCTGCCGAAGGCGCAACAGTGATAATGGGTGACATCAACACGGCATCGGGGAACCAACTCGTCAAACGGGTTCGCGAAGAAACCAAAAACCCAAATTTACACTTCTTGCCCCTGGACGTAACCTCCTGGGAGTCCCAAGTCGAGTTTTTCCGTGAAGCTGTGAAACTTAGTCCGCATGGCGGGATCGATACAGTCGTAGCCAACGCGGGCATCAACAAAATGAAAGAGTCTAAATATTTCGAAGAGCCACCAGTAGACTACCTTAATGATCCCAACCCACCCGCTCCGAGATTCTCCACTATCGACGTAAATCTGACCGGAACCCTATATACCACTCACCTAGCTTTATTCTACTTGCCCCGCAACCCAGGATCGACGCCATGCTCCCCGGCATCTTCAGAATTTACTACTCACCTTCCAGCAAACACGGAAAGGGACAGACACATACTCCTCCTAGGCTCCGTGGCAAGTATCCTGCCTCTACCCTCCCAAGCCCCTTACTGCATCTCTAAACACGGTGTGATGGGTCTTTTCCGCTCCCTGCGCGCCACAACCCCTCTGAGAGATGGGATACGCGTAAACATGCTCTGTCCTTATTTTACCGAGACACCCATTATCGGCGTTGGCGGCAAAGCAATCTTATCTGGCGTCGCACTGACGGATATTAATCATGTCTGTGATGCGGCGACGCGCTTCGTGGCCGATCCTAGGTGCGTAGGACGCAGCGTTGTCATCGCGCCAAAGCTCCGGGTTAGGTCCCCTTTATCTGGGCCCAGTCCCAGTGGCAGATCGGAAAGGGAAGAGGAACGAATCCCAGGTGTGGGTGGGATGAAGGGCATCCCTAATATGGAGGATATATACGATCTTCCCACGAATGCTGCGAATGGTGGGCGGCAATCTGAAGCGAAAGTTGGCGGCGGGGGTGGAATGGAGGTAAGGGAGATAGCCATTTGGGAATTTTACGCACATGATTTTGATGACGCGGAACTATTTTCGCGGAGGATGATCGGCATTTTATTGATGGCGGCAAGGATAAGGGGTTGGTGGTTGTTTGTGGTGGATCTATGGGACGGATTCACCATGGTGCTGAAGAAAGCGTTTGGTGGTGCCGGCAAGCAACCTGGCAGTGACAAGAGAAAGAAAAACATTTAGGGACCTCGGAGGAAGAGGGAAATTTTTAGTTTCAGTCATTGTCTTTTTGTGGCCCTCCTTTTTTCCTAAGATTTACTCTCGTTGCTGGTTTGTTCCGTGTAATTTTAAGCCGTCTTGTCGTGTTTCCATTTTGCCATTAAATACTCCTCCTCTTCCCACCTAAAACGGATTCTTTTCTAATCGCACAATATCTAGGTCGTTGCTCTACGTAATGAAGTCTATATTGCTGAGCCAAACTAACTGATATTATACATATAAATATTGGGATACTCCGCTCATTATCTTTCGAAATAAGGAACCGACACAAGCTTTGGTAACATACGCTGTAATCACACGAAAGGGTAAAAGCCGCATAGATATGAATACAGACAAAAAACAAGTAACTGGACACGGCAGTACCCATAACTGCCATGAACTACGCCTAAAACCTAAGGCCAAGATGAGTCTGAACTTTTGTTGCCCTCAAGGAGCTGAACAAGGGACATAAGCGCCCTTTTCAGGCCAGAATCGGAAGTCCCACATAAATCCATCAGAATCGAATCCACAATTTTATCTAGACGGGCGTGGATATCAGCACTTCTCCTTCGTAAAAGACGTTCTTTTATACGTAACTGTGAGGCTTTTGATAGATGAAGCCCTAATCTTGTCCGTGCTTTGTCCGAGATACCATCCGCGACGACTCCGGTAGAGATTGGGTTGCTGTTCGTATTCTCATATGTTCCCAGCGCAGACAGGTATATCTGAGCAATGAAAGCAGCGCACAGCGAACTGAGTTTCTCGATAGATGCTGTCGGAAAAATATCCTGAAACGGGTGTAGGAGGGCTTTTTCTGTCGTCGAGCGCACAAATATAATGACTGGCGACGAGAGGGTTAAGTCTGATTGAGGGTTTTGCATTATTGAGGTTTCGAGGTGATCAATTACCCATCCTACACTCCAGGATGTTGCCTTCACGGGTTTCTTGTCTTTGCTTGGGATTGCCGGAGAGTCCAAGGGAAATTTGGAACCCGTGGGAGTAGAGGGTGATGAACAGCTTCCTTTGGTACTCCCGAATACGGATTCACTCTTCCGCAATGAGGACTTTTTCTGTATCCATCGGGGAATTTGGTTCTTGAAACTCAATCGCCGCCCTAATAGGCTCCGGGAGACATCTGCCGACCTGTCGCCCAGAGGTGATGGGGTTATGTCACCAGTAGAGCCGTAAGATCCTTGGGTCGCGTAGCCGCTGTCATCACAAGAAGTGTAAGACTGTTCACCGCGCGACGAAAGGCTCAAGGTACTTGGTTCAGATGACAGTTGCTCAAAATTGGGAAACTCATGTGCAAATTCATTCGCATCAGACTTGACATGTGAAGTAGCGCGACGGGTAAAGGATTTCGGGATTGTGATCAATTTGGGCTTCGCTACGCTGATCCTTATAGGTTTCTGTAATTTGCGTTAGTGCATGAGCAGCTTGTGTGGATTAAATTCACTGGAATCTCACCGCAATCTCGGCTGATTCACTTAAATTTTCCGATGAGCCATGGTATCTACACTGCACGATTTGGCACTTTCGCTTCTTAGCTTTAAGCGGCTCATGAGTATCAATATTCCCGTAATGTGCGCTGATAAACTCCCCAAAATGCCAATATTCTTCAGTCGCGAATGCTTTGATTGGAGGGCTGGAGATTCTTCTGGAAAATGTAGCAGACGGTTGGAGAGGTTGAGAGGATGGTTGCTCGTTTCGAGGTTGTTCAGGCGTGACAATCTTGGTAGAGCCGTTTGAACAACTACGGCTGGCGGGGGGATCAAAGCTTTCGTGTGGGACTCCAGGAGAATATTCTTCACTATGACGAGCGTCCAAATAAGGAACAAACGTTCCGCCCATGGTTCCTCGCATTGGAAGGCAATCGGACTTCGCCAACGGAGAAGTTAGCCCGATGCAGTTGGAAATTGGCTGTCGGGTAAGGGCGCGTCGTGATCCGGGTTGCAGAAACGTCGGCACAGATAAGTGAGACTCCAGTGTATCCATACGCTATGCGCCAACTGGACATTAATTGAATGCTTAAATGTTATTATCCAAACTGACGGGGTGAAGATAATAATTAGACAATCGCCTGGGGTATCCGCTGGGTTGTAAGAAGAGATAAGTTGATGGGAAAGAAGCCGAAGAGCACTTCTCCTAATAAGTTAGCGGACCTTCCAGGTTCATCATAGCTGAGACTTCCGAGTCCTAATAAATATGACGCCAAAAGGGAACGTTTCTGTATGCCACATCTGTTGAATGAAAATAAAACCAACAAGTGCAAACGGTTGGCATGGCTAAACGAAAGCCAATAAGTTCAGTTCACAGCACACCTTCGCCAAACTACGTTCCCAACTTTGAGCGAGCATAAGTTGAAACAATACAAATCAACGGCACCACCACCGCTGCGTTTAGGTTATAAAGAAAAACATTTTTAAAAGGGAAAAAAAAAGTGTGAGCTAGAAGGATAGAAACAATAGTGGCCAAAAGCCAGGGGAACTATTGCAATTTGAAATCCTGAAATAAATGAAGAACCAGGACAGCTATCTATAAGGCTGTCAGGAACGGGTTGAGTGATGATGCGATGACTTGCCAGCCGATGCCGCTAAAACCGCCTAGGCTTGCCCATTAATATTGCCAACATCAAGATCGTGACCGCACACTGGAAAAGTGGAGAGACGTTAGAGTGTTACTAGAGGTGTTCCTGGGGCCGGTGCAGGTACCATAAACACCGCCACTGCTGAAAATTGGTTAATTCCCCACAAAGTTTCAATCATATTCCTAAGATTTCATTTCAATCCCCTGTCTACCTTTGGCCCCTGAAGGCCCATAAACTCAGGAGAGAAAGTCAACAGCCAAGCGGCATTGCCCGTTGGACCGTCGCAGAATGGCAACAGTGGGCTTTTAATAAACAAAGAGCAGGGCAGTTTGACACAACCAGCTGCCGGGGATAAAAGTGAAAGAAAGAAAGCTATTTGGCGAGTTGTTGGAAATCTCTTTGACAAAGTTGTGATTGAGGTTGGTTTTTGCCTGATTGGGAACAAGGTTGGTTGGTTGCTTATCTCGGCTAATAGATGATCCGGCATCTGATAAGAGATCCTGCAAGCAAACAGGACAAACAGAACTCTGCCATTATTTGAAAAAAAAAATCCATTGAGCATATATGTTCAGCATACATAGTACTACACTACTGTATATATAATCTACGAGAAGACGGATTCAAGGGGATCAACAACTGGGAAATTATAGTCCCGGAGATATTCTTTCAGGAGCGGAAACCTCCTTTCAATCCTAAATGCTCTCCGAGAGCTTTGTTGCGTCGTTCCTAACGTCCAACAACCAACAAATCTCGCCCGCGCTCAAGGATGCTGGGATATGCCTCCATGAATTTCAGCCGGCGCAATCACTTCGTCTAACTTTTAAGAAGAGCTCCACTGATTCCAATTGCTTGGCTGTGGGTAGTTCACACATATTCGCGTCACAAGCCGGCAAAGCGGTCGTTCATGTGTACAGCCGGGAGAAGAATAATCAGGAAGCGACCGTACCTTTTCCGGAGCGAATTCGAAGTCTCACATTAGCAGGAGGATTAAGCGAACCCGGATTGCTAGTCCTGGGTACGGAAGGCGGGAGGATTATTGTGTGGGAGGTTAGTGAGCGTCCTGTTGAAGCCTTTTTGCTCCAAAGCTCTCATTATTTGGTCCCTAACTTTTTCTTGTAGACATGCACAGGGCGCCAAATATCGACAACAGCCTCCCATTTACAACCCGTTACTTCGTTGATCGTAGACCCAACCAACAATTTCATTTTGTCTGGTTCGGAAGATTCAAATATCCATGTCTGGGCGATCCCTCTTTTAACCTCCTTCTCTCGTTCATCCAGCTCCCAGACACAAACACAATCCAATTCCCCGCTCCGGACATTTTCTCACCATAGAGCACCAATTACGAGCCTTGCGGTTGGCCATAGCTGTAGCAAGAATAATGTTGCGATTTCTACGTCCCGTGACAATACCGCCATTGTATGGGAATACCGAACCGGAAAACTATTACGCACATTCCTCTTGCCAGCAACCCCGCTGTGCTCGGCTGTGGACCCCGCAGACCGTGCATGTTATGTCGGATATGACGATGGTAGCGTTCAAATAATATATTTCTTCAAAACGCCTTCGATCCAAAACGTACTTCACGACAGTAGCCAACAGTCCACCCCCTCACAGCTCTCAGCAAATGAGCGATGGCTTCCACCCAACCTTGATCTGGGCGCAGCACAATGCCTCACGCTCTCATATGATGGAATGACACTTCTATCAGGTCACAAGGGCGGAGCAATTGTATGCTGGGATATCGCCAAGGGAAGATATGCCTCGACCCTAACCACTTATGGTTGTCCCGTAACCAACCTGCAGATGCTGGCGCCGACTGGCTTCGTCCAAGAGAGCAGCGAGTCGACCAGATTAACTATCCACAATATTGTCAAACCACGCTATGATCATGCCCTTTCAAATTCGGCACAACTTGGAGACGTTATTCCAGCGACATACACTTTCCAAGCTCACCTCACCGGTCCACTGCATCTAGACAACTCCCAACCAACAGATGAGTTCTCAGAAGCGCTAACCCATCCGCTTTTCCCTCCATCCTTGATATCAGAAGGGCTAGCTGAGCTTTCTGCCCTTGAAGCTGGCACCACCAGCTCGACAACGAACGGTCAAATATCTCAACCTGCGGCTCGAGAAAACCTAGATACTTCCAAAGTTCAATCGCTGGAGGAAGAAATCGCACATTTGAAGAAACAGGGTTCCCTCCAAGAATTAGCAACTAGAGCCAGCGTTGAGGAGCTGGTAAAACTCCGGCAACATATCGCCAGTCTAGAAGATAAAAACAACGAGCTCTATGAGAGACAGCAAAAGGCAAAACAGGCCAGGCTAGAGAAGCAAGCGCGGCAGGAAGAACGTGCGCTCAAACGTAGGAAGGCATGGTTTGAGGCTGAGAAGAAAGGGGAGAATGGAGATGCGGTCATGCGAAAAATGGAAGCTAAGGACGAAGAAGATACGAGCGACGCAGACATTATGAGTAGTGGCGATGATTAAATGTGCTTTTTATACACCTACCTGGAGTGGAGCTTTACTTTTGGCTCCTAACGATATCATGGGAAGGTAACATTTTGCTTTCAATGTCACGTGTTTTGCTACAAAAAGGGGGTGCTGGAAATAGGGGTTCCGGAGTTTCCCATCTTAATTCATGTTGGGTTAATATATTTTGAGATACAATTTTTGGGCAAGGCGATGGACCACATATTCTGTTGGGCTCCTTTCACCTAAAAATCATCATATCTATCGTCTAGCTAGCGAACTCAAATGGTGGATTGATACTCTCTCCACGAACTATGGACAACTACGAGCATATGAAACCATGAGTTTTGCTTTAATGTCTAATTAACAGATCGTTCATCAACACCAGCGAGGCCACAGATCGCATAAAACTTTTTCAATATATCTGCAAGGGGTATCTAGAGCCAGCCTCACTTCTTCCGGAATGATTGCACAACAACTTCCCGCAATATTCCCAAAGCCTGACTAGTATCAAACGAGCAGCACCTAAGAAACATTACCTTCAACCACACCCTTCAGCCCCATTAAACCTAGCCAAACTGCCTCCTCCGTCCTGATGGTCCGACTTCCCTGGCCCGGAACCACATTGATCCAATAATCAAACATCTTCTCAGCCTCACTCGGTTTCAGGCCCTTTTCCTGCAACTCTTTATCTGCCTTTACCGCAGCTTCAAGACCTGCTACACCACCAAATACAATAATGAGATGTTCAGACTTGGGCACATGTCCTGCAATGACATCGGATAACGGGGCACCCCGTTCCGATGTCCCAAAAGACAAATCATACCCACCTTCAAAGGGGCATTCGGTAAACACGGTAGAAAGCGAGGAGCATCGTCTCACCGAATACCCCCAGTAGTAACCCATTTCTTCCCGCGGTGTAACAGGTGATACCACCTCAGCAACTTCTGATGGATCTTTTGATGCCCCGAACTTGACAGTTACTCGCGTATTTTCCGGCGCAGGGATATGAGGCACGCGAGATTTCTCTGGAAGACCTGTATTAACCAACGTATAAGAAGTTGATGAGCCCTGTCCTTTCTTTTCCTTATTTTTCTTTCCTTTCTTTCTTTCATGGTTCGTATTGCCATATTCCCTAGCCGTTCTAGCATCCGCTTGCTCCTCGCTAGCCGAGACAGTAACGCCCTCTCGATATTCACACCATTCATTTGCTCGTATGTGATGCGGCATATCCAAGCTCGGTAATGTTCCCGCCGTTCGGAGATTTCTATGCATGGGGAATAGGTATTTTCGGAGATAGGGCGGGGTTTCTAGGTAGGAGAGGACGTGTGCGAGGAAATGTGAAGGGTCGGAGTAGGCAGTGTATTCATCTTCGTTTGCATTATGGTAGGGTTTGGATCGTGTTTGGCGGGCATCGTCGTCGAATATTACGACCTCATCGACGCAGAATACTGCCAGCGCACGGGCGATTGAACCTGCTAGGAATGTTTTTTGGTCGTGCGATTGGGCGCTGGTTGACTCTTTGTCAGCGCATGTCCTCCTTACGTCCGTTCGATGAACGGTGCGAAAGGCTTACTTTGCAATGATGCTCCCCGGAAGAGCGATGCTCAATGTTTGTGATCTTCCTCCGCGGGGGGTAAATACAGCTGTGGGTTTCGAAGTATCAACCTCAATGCCGCCGTTAGGTTCGGAAGGCTGTTCGTGAACAGTCTTTCGTTTCTGTAAATTTCACATGAAATTAGGATATGTAATTGAGGGCGAGCACATTGAGCTTTAGGCATGTTTCTTCCCCATCCATACCTTTGATTTATGCATAACCAGCTCCCAAGTCCTTTCAAAATTTATGGGGTTGATTATTGTCTGGTTGAGCGCAGATTAAGATTTATCCACAGCCCGGCCCGGAGGCGAGAGATAATTTAGTAGTAGATAGATAAAAAAGGACCCCTGAGAATTAAAAGTACTTTTCACTTTTCCTAAAAAGTTTGGCAAATTTGCGTTTTTCTGCAAGAGGTGAAGAAGCTATCTTGAGTAAAGTTTATCTCAGACTCAGACCTCTTGTTCTGCGCGGCCAGCCACCGTGGCACTAGACTACTTTTGTCAAGCCACCAAAAATTTATATGATAACAGTATTTTACAGCTTAAATTCTTAGTGCTAATCAAAACTTTTGATGAAAGGTTCATTTGTATTTATTTTAAAAATTTGAAAAAGTAATGATTTTTGATAACACTTTATGATATTTAAAGTGATTTAAAACAATAAAAAGAAATCAAAATATTAGAGTATGAATACTGATCTCATTTAATGACTAAGATCACTTCTAGATAGTAGTTTCACCGAGACTATATGAGACCACTATCTCTGATATATATTTGAGATCAAGAACCAATCTCTCTGATCAACAGAATCATGAGAAAGTTCAGTCCTGGTCTTAGACACTGTCACACTGTCTCACACAGTCTACTCTGTAAAGTAATAGAGAATTCAATTATCTTTTAATGAAACTAATTTTTATTTTCATATCTCTAGATTTAAAATATGAAATATCAGTTTAAAGAGTAACTATACGTTTTTAAACACTGACTCATATGATATCATTTCTCATATAAAAAACTCCGTACATGAATTGTAGAGAGAATGAAATATATCATTTTCAACAGTATATATTGATATTAACTATTAATCTTTTTAATAGATTAATTATCCATTTCTATTCTTCTTCTCCTTAGCTATAATTCATGCACGAATCTTAAATGTATGATTGTTGAGAAATTTAAGCTCAAAAGTTGTGTGTAAAATCAAGATTCTCTAAAAATTTGAAATTTTCCCACTTCTCAGACTTCTACTTGGGAGCACTGGACATCCCATCCTACTTTGTTTCTGACTGACTTACTTCTACTCCGGCTACTCTCTATCTGTATATGAAATTTCCTCTCAAAGCGCTGATTACCAAAATCGCCCATTGCGAGCTTTGCACTTTGACAATAGGTAAACAACCCGATGCTGTGAAGTCCGCATCTGCCTCTGTGAGCAATTAACTTAGTTACTGTATGGCTCGCTTGATAAATATTATATCCAATGGCCCAATTCACCTTAAACGTAAAATCAATATCCTGTAACACATATAGAACATTTACACAAGTGCTTTATTTCATCAATAGCCAAGCCAGTACACTTCTGAAGGCAAAATCCATCCGCACTCACATCCTCCCCACACAATAAACTCCTCTCAATAAACCCCATCTCCTCCAGTTGCACTGCCCTCTTTTCCCGTCAGTTCATCCACTATCTTCACCCCAGCACTGGCTCCAATCCTCTCCGCCCCAGCCCTAATCATTTGCACACAATCTCCCGACGTCCTCACACCACCGCTAGCCTTAACCTTAACCTCTTTCCCAAGAGCTTCACAGACTGACCTCATCAACGCAACATTCTCCACGCTAGCCCCGGGCCCATTGAAACCCGTACTAGTCTTGACAAAGTCTGCCCCAGCAAGACAGGATATCACACATCCCGCAACAACCTGCTCGCGGCTCAATTGCGACGTTTCAAGAATGACTTTTAAGCCAACTTTTCCGCCAGCATTGTTACTGAGACATTCAGAAGCATGGTTCGCTGCTTTGCGCACCGCGAGGACATCCGCATATACCTCTGTATATTTTCCTTCCTTTAGCAGTGGGTAATTGATAACCATATCCAGCTCCGATGCACCATCGTTGACTGCATTTTGGGTTTCGGAAACCTTTTCTGCTGTGCTATACGTTCCCTCATGGAAACCGATGACACATGCTACGCCGATTCCAGTTTCCTTCAACCGCGCAACAGCGCGTGAGACATATTTTGCACGTACGCAGACGGTTGCAAAGTTGTAATTGATGGCTTCGGCACAGAGCGTGTCGATTTGAGCTTCTGTGGCAGTGGGTGCGAGTTGGGTGTGGTCTATTGTCTGAGGGATCGAAGTCTGAGGGTCTGTCGGGGGTGGATAGTTCGCTATATTTGTTTCAGGGAGGGCATTTAGCGTTTGAGAGATTAAAATCCTCCATTCTGAGTCAGTTGTGGGAACCGGAGTAGCCATTTTATGTTATATGGACAGTTGCACTTGAATCATGTTATTTTTCATAGACACAAGCTGAGCATGTCCTCTTCCGCGTGATTTCGTGGTTGTTCTCGAAGACCTGTGAACTTGTATTAGCTTGGTTTGTATTGAATATGAACTTTACCTAAGGTTATTCTACAAAAACAACAAAGGGATGACAGAAGACAAACATAATTTTAAGTACTCAGGCAAGAATGTGATACTAGGTCTCTATGACTGTAACTATGGAGAGGTAAGGAAGCCCGCTATCCACAAGACAGTATGCCAGAGAGGCAGACGCCACGGCCCCGAGATTTTTGGCACAATTGCAATAGACCCATCACTTGTAGTAATATAATTGAAAGGAACCAACATTGGAGACTAATAAACACACCTGCAACTCAAGCTATAAACAGTCGTTCTAAGCCGGACACAACCTCGCGAGTAGCCAATATCTTGCTTCGCCAGATTAGTTTCAGGTCCTCTCAATCTCCTCTTACTGACCAAATGCAAAATATAAATACAAGAGACAATTTCCCGCAAGCCAAGTGACGCAACGTTTAGGGTGCTATTATTATGTATAGCCAAGGCAGAAGAAGGAGGTTGACCCCTCTTCTCTAGCACGCCCCTCAGTTTCTAGAACGTGACACGGCTTGCCCTAATTAATTTATATCAGTTCCTGGAACTTCCTTTAAGTAGACCATTTACAGGAGACTTGGCATGGGAACAAATGGAAGAATCTTATATGAATAGGGATGGTTCTTCTACCGCGCCCGCCATATGTTGAGCAGCCACCGATCGGGTACTGGTTTAACTACCTCACTATCATAACTTCGCATTTTCTGATAAAAGTCGTGGTTGTTATTTGACTGTGCTGCGAACGCGACAAAGATATCTCGCTGGGCAGACCTCATCTACGGCAAAAAATAATGAATCATACATATGAATATTTATTTATTTAGTCGTGATAAAGTAGAGCACAGCGAGGACAATACATTATTATCCTTATCCTCTCTGCCTAACCTCCGAAAAAGAAAAATCCGGCACGTAAATGCAGTCCATTCCTCGCAGCAGAAGCAAGCATCAAGAGCGCAAGGAAGAAAACCGTATTCATTCACCTGCCACGTTAAATCCTAGGCATGATACGAAATAAATAAAAACAGAATATAAAGGTATCTCAGTAACTCCTTTCCCGCCTATGGCAATCCGCAAAACCACCCTCTTTGCTCACAACTGTCACCCTACCTCCTGCAACCTCCACTCCCACACTCCGGCCCGCGAATATCATCAACTCGCCCAATACGCCTCGTAGGCCCTCCACCTCCGCCACCACCAGGTCTCTTCCCAGGACCGCCGCCTGGTCCTCCTGGCCCTCCGCCGCCTCCACCACCACCACCACCACCACCTCCTCGCGAACTACCCCACCGAGACCGATGGATTTGGGTATTGTCTATATTCTGAATATTGAACTGGGAGCTTCGGGCGGCCGAAGAAGCATTTAACTAGAGAAGAAGAATAAAGCGGTTAGTTAAAGGCTCTGGTTTGTATGTCTATTGGTAGTATAGAGAAAAATAAAAACGGATCGGATGCTCAATTGGTGGGCAAGCTCAAAAAAAAGGCGTACCGCAAATAGGCTGACGATGTATAATCCGAAGAAGATGTAGAGGTCATCGATGAAGTAGCGGATGCGGGCGGAGATCGGCGGGCTTTGATGAGAGAGTTAGATTTCAGTGTCATTTTTAGTTGAGGGCGAAATTGAGATAGCGACGAGGAGATCTTATCCAGTGGAGGTGCGATCGCATACCTTTCTAGCATACGCCCATTTGAGAGGTAGGGTTTTGGAGATGACATTCTGGCTGTTTTGTCTTCATTCGCCATACTGAACACGGTGGAGGATGCGTTGTGGAAGTTGAGAGATGTTTTGCTTCTGTTAGGTGGTCTTTGGTTTGCTGTGCTTGGCGAGGACTGGTCTATTTTTGGAATATTTTAAGTTCTTGTTACTGAACTATTAATTTACATCAGACCAACAATTCCTTTAAACTAACACAATAGCGCTCTATGATATGTAGTGGAGCATGAAAAGCTCAGCCTAATACAGCCTCCGATAAAATGCAAACAAGTGTCCAGAACATGCGAAAATATCGTTCTATACAAATCCCAGCGCCTCTAAAACCCGAGTAAAGAAGGCTTCTGCATTTAGGATTTGTTGACAGCCCCCAATTCATTAATAATAGCCATCTTTCCATCTTAACCCATCCTCAACTGTCCATTTTGCACTCGTGAGCGGATGAAGCACCCCGCAGCTCGCACCAACAACAAGAAGTCCTGGCGGTCTCGATCCTTCCTCCTGAACGGCCAAATAGACATGTTCAAGCGTTGACCGTATAACTCTTTGATCTGCGCATGACGCTCTCTCAATCACCGCGCAGGGGGTATCCTTCGGCCATAGGACTCGGGACGCAGCACTCTCGTCCCCTTTAGCACGACTAGTAAGTGATTCGATGAGAGAAGAGAGTCTGTGTAGCGCCATCAAGAAAACCACCGTCTGTGTAGGTACATAGCTAGGTGGCTCTGGTGCTGCTCCTTTGCGCCCCGTGCCAGTGCATATCAATACTTGGTCGGCAACACCGCGGTGCGTCGCGGGTATATCCGCAAAGAGTGGCGCGCTCAATGCACTGGTGATTCCTGGAAGAACAGCGGGAATATATCCCTCCCTTCTGAAGAAGTCGTACTCTTCGGCTCCACGGCCGTACAGATATGGGTCACCTTGCTTCAGCCTTAGCACCGTTCTACCTGCTCGCAGGGCAGTTATGCCCATTTCGAGTAATTCTTCTTGCGCCTTATCGGCGTTCCCAGGGAATTTCCGGGCGATATGGACTTCCGTTCGTCGAGGGATAAGATCTAGCACGGGGGCCGGAACCAATTTGTCGGCTAAGATGAGATCTGCATTTTTGATCGCGTTGTGTGTTGCTTTAGTAAGAAGGTCCGGGTGCCCAGGTCCGGATCCTGCAAGGATGATTTTTCCTTTCTTTGGTGGTAAAGGTAGGCCGTCTTCCAACGTGGAAGAGGCTGTGCCGCTCGTCGATCGATAAGCTCCAAGTATGGCTTCCATATCAGCACCCGTGATTGAGGCTAACCGACGAAGCGGCCAATATTCACATATTTGAGACAGCCAACGCATTCTACGAGTTTTAGCAGCCTCGCTCTCCTCAGACGTCACGAGTGAGTTGAAGGTATGTTTCTGAGCGGTCGAGTCATCAGCCTCGAATGGCAGATTTTCAGGAGCTATATCTGGGCTATGGTCTTCTTCCCAGATACGTCTCCTAACTGTGCCGAGTGTTTCAACGGCGGCGCCGAGTCCAGATGGGAGATAGGCGGCTATTTCCCGCCGTATGCGGGCAGCTAATTTGCAGCCTCTGCCAGAGGTCGTGATGCCAATGTGAAGCGGGCCATCAGAGTAAGTGGAGAGTAGTGTAAATGTGCAAAGATCTGGAGCATCTGAGACATTTACTGGTATCCTTAACCGACGGCAAAGATGATATATGCGAGAGCCTTGAAAGGAGCCGTTAACACATATAAATATACGCGAAGAAAGGAAATAAAACTTACTCAAAGGATTCTGAGGCCCAAGAGTAATAAACACAGCGTCGACATAATTATCCACCTCGTTTCTTCCCAGGGTTTTCAAATCTTCATCTTGAAACTCTCTTCCAATATGGCGCACCCGTCCATCCTCAATCTTCTGCAGAAGGGGTGCATGAATTTCCACACCTTCAGGCGCAATGACAATGGGAATTGCCCCGATGTCAAGACACTTGGTGCATCGGGCAGCTGCCAGCGGGTTTGCGCCCACGATTAGATGCACCTGGTCTTTCACATCCAAGGCTGCTAACATGGGAGCTGGCCCAGGTGACTCGTGTCGCAGGTCTTTCATGATGTGAGCTGAAATGTTGATTGTGGTTTTTAACCTTTCAACTGCCGGTTGAGCAGAGAAATAGAGAGAATGCAATCTGTAGCAGTCTGTAAAGCTCTGACAATGAACGGCGAAGGAAACGAAGCAACAGATTTAAAAATATAAGGAAGCTCCGTGTGCATATATCAACGACATATCTGGATATAACTATATGCACAATTTTCTCAGAGAAGTATTTCACACCTGGGCAGGGGACTTTGATAGGGGCGATCGAGGAGGGCTTGTAGACAGGGGCTTAAAACAAGAGATAACGATTTCAACGAGTAATAAACCTCAACAATCAAGAGTGGAAAATAACAAGGCGCAGAGAGGTGTCTTATATTAAGGCAAAAAATACATCAAATATGAATTATGAATTATTCTATCTATCTAGGCACTGATTATCTACTATTCTTTTTCTTCTTTTCAGGATGGCGTGATCGAAGTAGTTGCGATTACGTAATAAGTCATGTGAAGAGTTAGTTACCAACTTGGGGACGTTTTTTATACCTCCTTATCTGATTCTTCTCAACCTTTTATTTCCCTTCTATTTCCCCATTTTCCTTTTTTGCAAGAGATGTGCTGGGAAAGGAGATGCCGAGGTCAGTCAGATCAACCGCGACTAATGATGGCGGGCACCTCGGTTTTCCCATCCTTTATCTGGCTTAAATATCTCGGGATATTAAGAAGTCCAAGGGTGCGCGTAACACCCAGGGAGGGGAGGCATAGAAAGAGCGTCTATATAATTAAACAACACTGATAGTGATCGTTCTATGTCTCGCACGTTTCAGATCTTTGTGCATGGAAAAAGAAAGTAGCTATCCCGGATGCTTCTGCCCATCCTCGAATGGATTTTGATGGAAGCCAACAGTTATGTCCTGGTGACAAGGGTGGTTTCGTGTTTATGCTGAGAATTTGATGTTTCGGACCCCCCTACCCCCGGGTCAGATTTCAATCAGAGCTAGTTAGGAGTCTCACGCTCATTCTTAGGAAGCTAACAAGGTAGAATCCCGAAGATAAAGACAAGGTCACGTTTCGCGATAAAATTCAGTGTTAGATCAGCTTTCCAGATTTCAATTGAGACTAGTTTATACATCTCTAACTGTTTCTAAGGATGTCAACAATGAAATACTGACCACATGCATCGACATGGAGTTCGGCGTGTGGAAATTATTTTGTCGGGAGGTCGATCAGCACTAATCGTAACTCTTTTGCTGATTTCTTGGGATGTCAACAGAGGAATATCCTGAAGATAAAGACGACATGTCTGATGATGGGATGGAGTTTGAGAAGTTCTTTGATGGGCTTCGATCAAACCTGCCCACATATTTTTTTTGGTAGCAGACATGGGAGGCTGTTACAGAAGAGAATGAAAGTAGAGGCAAATCTTTCACGCGAAGACCAACGGGCCTTGTTTGTTGAACCGAATGGCGAAGAGGAGATTCTCCACCGGGAAGTATGGGTCGGGGGAAATCCCAAGGAAGTGCAAGAAGCATAAATAACAGAGCATTGCAATCATTGATAGAGAAAGAAAAGGTCAACTCAATCTGTAAAATTTGTGAAGAGCAGCGTAGTTGTGACTTGAGGGCCTGGAAATCTATCCGAAAACTGGACGTTTTACATCTTTTTGAGAAAACTTACATTCCCATCGAAATCAAAACTTCGACAAGTGAGCATCATTCCCAAATTGTATTAATATTTTCGCAGGAACATATAACACTTGCACAGGTTTCATTGCTGATGGGAGACACAGGTACCATCCGAGAAGACGCAGGCTTAACCGCAACCCTGACAATATGGGGCCACGCATTCACGACTATGAGCCACTCGTGTACCTCACATTTCTGAGGCTTGAGGAGAGGCGGATGGATCCGATTGTGGACAATTTTAGTTTGGATTGGAGAAATCTCTTTAAGAGATTGAAAGAGGTAGACGGCACGAAGGAAATATGGTACCTTCGAGATGAGGTCTATCAATCATTTGAAGTTGACATGTTTGCGGTAATAGGTAAGCGAAGCATAAGAGCTTTCCTTGTATTGGCTTGGCTAATAATTAGCTGGTAGAGTGCGCAGAAACAACTGCAATGGAGTCTGTGCACGAACTTTTGGAGTACGGATATCGATATCCAGGGAGAGCAACGTACGCTATGAAGGAGTGGTTCACAATCCCCATGAAGGAGAAGGATTTCGAAGACCTCAAAAGACCGCATGAGAGCGTCGGAGAGACTGTCCTGAATATGCAACTACTCGACTACAGTGGGCTTGAGCAACAAGCCATCGATCAAGTGGAAGATAAGCTGCAAGAATTTTTTGAGAGCCGGCATCACGCAGGGTTCACATTTGATCGTATTGAAGCGAGATGGACGACATCCCAGAAGAGAACAGTTGTAATATTCGGGCCAACCCCCGAAGAGGCAGAACGCGATCAGGAGGAGAATGTGTGGGAATTCGAGTGGGCAAAATGGGTGTCAGATATGGGATGGGAAATCCACCAGCATAGGAACAGACATGTAGCCGGCCATTTTTATATGCGGCCACTACCAATGTGAGCTTTGGATGCTCAAGGAGTCCTGGCGCGGGCGCCAGTTGATGTCACTCCTTTGTTTCGCAGGGGCCTGCAAGTGGTTTGCTTTAGTTTTTGCTTTTTGATTTTTGATAGATGAAGTCCTTGTGTAGTTGAAGAATTTGAAATGGGTCATGTGCTATTATTGTGCGGAGTTTGTAATTCGTCGCAAGGTCAATTGTTCGGTGCTAAGCGCAGTCGCGCGTAGGGCGTAACTAGGAATTAGCCGCCCACGCTAGCTGGATGGACGCTTTGTCCAAGACGGCAGCTTAGCTTTGCCTTTCTGCACAACCCCCAACGTTCATTTTCCTTGATTGCCATCTGCATTTCCTCCGAGCACAGTTATAGTCTCATCATATTACAGAGCGAAATTTTGATAGCCAAGGCTGCGAACCTCCGCTGCTCATCCTCTCCAAACCATCCCAACAGCTCTCGTTCCTCTCAGAACAGCTGGTTTACTTGACGTATGATCATGTCGGACGGGACCTTGTTCAAGGCTGAGAAGGATTTTACGAAAGATGTCGATTCTCTGATTCCAGAAGCGCAGGAGTTGGCTAAGGTTTGCAGTTTTCGGACTCCTAGAATAGAGCATATACTAACACCAGCCGGTACCGTCACCTAGACCAATCTCCAAGGCGCGATTGACAAACTTTTGGCACTCGAGAAACAAGCTAGACAGGTAAATGCCACCGCTTTCCTAAAACTCCTTGTAGACTAGTACTTATAATATTATTCTCCCTAGGCATCCGATCTACCGTCCACATCCAGGCTTCTCATTGCAATCGTTACCCTCTCCAAAGAGTCCGGCGATTGGAAACTGTTGAACGAGCAGGTCATCGCGCTTTCGAAGAAACATGGGCAGCTTAAACAAGCTACAACGAAGATGGTGCAGGCTGTAATGGGATTCATCGATCAAACTCCGAATATGGAGGAGAAGATGACATTGATCGAAACTTTAAGGACTGTTACTGAGGGCAAGGTTTGTCACGACCTCCAATCTAGTTTGGCTGGGTTCTTGCTGATCTGTCGAGTATATAGATCTTCGTCGAAGTGGAGAGAGCTAGAGTTACACGTATTCTATCGGATATCAAGAAGTCTCAAGGCGACCTCGCCAGCGCTGTGGACATTCTCTGCGAGTTACAAGTGGAGACATTTGGATCAATGACCCGGAGAGAGAAGACTGAGTTCATTCTGGAACAGGTAGCTCTCTGTATAGCTAAAGGGGACTGGACACAGGCTGGAATATTAAGTCGCAAGATTAGCACAAAATACTTTGCGCGGAAACCGAAGAAGACTCCGGAACAGATTGAGAAACAACAAAAGGAGTTGGAAGAGCGGGAAAGAAACCGGAAGCCTGATGATCCACCAATAGAGAAGGAAGAGGATGTGACAGACTTGAAGTTGAGGTATTACGAGCAACAGATCATGCTCGCAAACAACGAGAATAAGTACTTGGACGTTTGCAAGCATTACCGACAGGTTCTTGATACCGAATCCGTTGAAGAGAACCCAGAGCAGCTACGCGCGGTAAGTGTTTGATGGTTCCTTTGGCATGCATATACATACGTTGGCAACGACTAACGGCATCATAGACACTTCAACGTATCATATACTATGTCGTGCTTTCGCCTTATGACAACGAGCAATCGGACCTCATTCACCGCATCCAAACAGATTCCCGAAACTCCCTTGTCCCCGTTGAAGCGCGCCTTCTCAAGCTCTTCACGATAAACGAGTTGATGCGATGGCCAATGGTTGCGGAGCAATTCGGGCCACACCTTTGCAGTACCGACGTTTTTGATGCCCAAACAAACCCATCAACTGACAACAAGGCACACACCCGATGGCAAGACCTGCGCAAGCGCGTTATTGAGCACAATGTCCGCGTCGTTGCCAAATACTACACTCGCATCCAAATGGGCCGTCTCACAGAGCTGCTTGACCTCAACGAGGAAGAGACCGAAAAGTACATTTCTGACCTCGTCACTTCCAAGACTGTTTATGCAAAGATAGACCGCCCGGCTAGAATCGTGGATTTCGCCAAACCACGGGATGCTGATGATGTATTGAATGAGTGGAGTAGCAATATGAAGAGCTTGCTGGGCTTGCTCGAGCGGATTGACCACTTGATTACTAAGGAAGAGATGATGGCCCGTATCCTTCCATCTAAGGCGGAACGGGCGACTTCCAAGGCCAAGGCTCGCTAGGCTAGAAGTTCTCTCTGTTCCTTTATCTACGTGGGTTTCTTCTCGTCATGTGTATGGTGAATATTCATTCTTTGGTCCTGCGTAAAAATGAATGTACAATAACACAGTACTCCCTCAAGATAGCCTTCTAATTAATGGAAGTTGTCGTTGGATTTAATACTCATAGCTTCGTAGAGAGGAAGGAATAGTATCCGCTGCGGATATATACGCATAAGTATTTCAGCTGTTTGGGCCATGGCCTCGGGTTAGTATTCGTACTTCTAATTCTAGCGGGTATGCAACGCCGGTTCTATGTCTATCTATTTAATTCGCACTGTGACCGCATGTCTAGTTCGTCGTGAGAAAGTCATCAGTCATCCTCCAAACGCAACATGAATGGTATCCCACAACACACCCCTACCGAAAATTACGATATTTAAAACGGCATCTCCATATCCTCCACTTTCTCTTCTAGCCCATCTCCTGTCTGTTTATCGACCTGTTCCAGACATTCCCTAATAAACCTAACTGCCGCATCCAAATACGGTCTCTGGCTAGGGAGAAAATGCCCACCAGGATGCCAGATAACCTTCCCTTCTTTCTCCGCATCGCCCTCACAAGCGCTAATTAACATCCTACTCCTCGCCTCCTCGACAATCGCGTCCAAACTCCCCAGCACGTGCAGCACGGGCGTCTGGATCTTCGGCCGCTCGTAGAAGGCGCGATACCGTGCGCCCGGAGCAATGAAGCCGGAATAACATATCGCGAATTTAAAAGGTGGATGTGTCAGGTTTTCAAAAGACGCCGGGAACGCGATGCCTGTGGCGGGATCCCCAGCATCAGAGGGAAGGACAGGGGTATTACTATTACGCTTTATATCGGCAAAGTACTTGAAAGAAGCTTTCCGTTCCGGCTCGAGTAGGCTAGCCACTATTGCCGCGAAAGCTGCACCTTGTGAAAATCCAAAAACGCCATCGAAGGGTCCTTCCTCAGCCAGCACGCGTGCGACGGCTTCAAAGCCCTCATCTAGCCCGACGTATTCTGGTGGGTTAGCTGTGCTGGAGCGTCGCCACCATGCATAACACTCGGGTTGGTCGGCATCATTGGCCTCTGTGCTTGCGGTGGAGGAGGGTTGGAAGTCTGGGATGTCTGAAGGGGATAGGTGGAGGGGTCCTGTTGGGTACGAGAGAGTGATGGCATGGAGGGGGAAAGATTTTTTGAGATGCTTTTCCAGCGCGCGGGTTTTAGCGCGGAATAGAGGTCCTGATTGAGTGTATCCATGTAGCATGAGGACTTTTAACGGGGCTTTGGATTGAGCGGGTGTTTGAGGCGCCATGGTGATCGCGGTGGATGTGAAGTGTGGGTAAGTGGATGGAGCAGGGCGGAAACAATTCACGGGTATTTGGTTCGTTCGTTAGAGAGCGGATATGTCTAGCAGCATGGCTATACCACAGCATATATGGTATATGTTTTTTGAGGGAGGATTGGAGGCGAATCTTCAGACGAATTAAAAGTGGACAGACTTCAAGGGGACAATGGCCATCATGATGATGGATAACGCTCATCTGGTTTGACTGAAATGTCAAAGATCTCCAAAGATCAAGATAAGATTAGGGTTGGATGACTCAGCACCATATGTGACTACGCTATAAACAAAAAACCTATACAAAGGAGAGAGCGCGCCCTCTGGAAGAAGACGCCCTCGCGAGCAAGCCCAGATGTCACCCAAAGAGTTGGGCTGATAAGATCAATGCGACTATTTACGCCCACCTGGGCAAGAAAGTTATGCAAGCCCACCACTATCTGGCGTCTCGCATTGATCGGCACAGTTTCCCAGCTACCACCTGGCTTCTGCTTGTTTTCTACTGCCCATGCCCTTCACGGCAGAAAATTGCCCCAGGCTGGTGTACCATGGAAGTCCGAACCGCCTGCACCATTTGACGACCTTTCCAACAAACATGGAGCTTCCAAACTCAGTGACGTCCAGCAATTGCTGCAACACCTACCCACATCCGTACAGTGGGCAGAAGGACTCGAACCGAAGCTCCCTGATGGCTTAGACCCATCCGACCCGCTGATGCCTTACTTGGACATATTATTTATTGGTATGGGGACTCTCACTTCACATACATGCCTTCAATTTTAATATATGGGGATGAGATCCAAGGTCATCTTTGCAAGCTTACTCCTGGAATGTATGTGACTGTTATTAACTGGAGCTCATGGCGTTTCATGTTCATTTCCATCGTAACACAATTCCTGTCCAATGTACGATCTGTACGCTGTGCATGATAATGGGCATGGGCATTGAAAACTGTTCCCCGCGTGTGGGCAAAACTGGTATACTGACCCGTTTAATAGTTGACCGCCTAATCCCCCCGAAAACCGTCTTTCATTTCTTTGAATTTGCCTGTCGTGGAACGTTACCCAATGGCAAAAAAACCGAACTGCCTGTCATCTCCTCCGAAGAAATACCACTAGTAGCTTCTCCCTACAGTGAATGGGCCCTTCCGCCCCATAACAAAATCACATTGCCCGTCAGCCATATGTTGATGAGCAGGGTAGGTTCAGATGAGGACCCCGGACGCCTCGCTCTAGTAGAGAAGCCAGTGCATGCCATGAAGGCCCGATTATGGGAAGGCATACCTCCCATATCAGAACACCAATGGAGACAAAAGGGTCTAGATAAAGCAGAGAACTTCAACTACGCGTGCCAATATATCGAAGCCGTTATCTCCGCGTTTGATTATCTTAATGTACCGCTGCATATCTCACACATGCGCGAGACATTCAATTATATGTCCGATCACCTGTCAGAGTTCGACGAGGCGTTGAATAACATCCGTCGGCGGGATGGGAAGGAGCCCAATATTAACACGGCAGGGTTGTGGGCAGACTTTATTCTTGCGAAGTACGAGGTCATGACAGACCGTGCGCATAGCTGGGTCATTTCTCACGTCGATGCACTGCGAGAGCCTCTGCTAAATGAAATAAAGGCGCAGGGGCCTTCTTCAGACGACACCATAAGCCCGGAGCAGCTGGATCTAGTGCATAAACTGCGAAAGCTCGCCGGCCTCGCCGCGGAGGCCGACTACACCATCTATATGTCCACGTATGGGTACAAAAACAGCTCTGGACCATCGCCGGGACGAATGGGTGACTGGCGGAACACAGTTCTGGAGAAACGCCGTCAGACGTATGTCAATTCATACGCATATTTTCAAAAGATCAACAGTTTAACCAACGAGATGCTTGCCAACCTGGCCGGTTATTACCCCACAGAATCCCCAGACGCGAGTCCCAAAAAGGAAAACGATTTGCTCAAGGCCATTGAGGGCCAATTGCGGATACAGGATCAGCAGCGGCTCCGAGCGCGATCGGACCCAAATCCAGGACCCCGTGCGCCACCTGTATGGATCTCTGATGTCACATCTCGTATCCGCGACATTAAGAATTTGGGGAAACCACCAATGACAGAGGTTGGCTTTGCCATTTATAGGCTCAGCTATGGCCAGAACGACGATGGTGTTGAATGGGCGGCTCTCAAGGAGGCTATAGAGAAAGACCTAGCGTCTTGGGGCGATGGTATCGATGGTGTAGAGGACATTAAGCCATTCCTGAAACTGAAATGGTTTGATGGACGAGAGCTTGGACTCGCGAAAGATGATATCGATGGTGCGAAGCGGTATGTTACCCAATAAACGCAACGAATAAAGGACAAGCAAAAGAAAAGCACATGAACAGATATCGTAATACCTACCCCCCCAATCCCCGCTAACCATATCTGCAAAAACCAGTCATTTCATCACTTTCCTCAATACACTCACCCCTTCAGATGGCATCGACCAAAGCACGATCCTCATCATCGACTCTGCCAGCCTAGCATCCTACGCCAAACCCACCACCGACGACACCGATGACACCGAAGACCACTTCCTCCTCGCCGTCGACGCCCATTACGACCCGGCCGAGGGCATCGAGCGGCCCGAAGAATCCCCCGGCTACGTCGGTTCCATGCGCATCCTAACACGGCTAGTGTGGAGTGAGTTATTTGCGCTGACGTATAACCAGGTAATGTGGTTGGATGAACTGTGGCCGTTGGCCATGGGACACCCGGAGCAGGTGTATGTGGGAACGACGGTTGGTGATTTAAGGTCGAGGTGGGCGGCTGCCAAGGTGGCTGGAGATAGTGAGTTGAAAGCGCGTTTTGAGGCGGAGTGTAAGAGGAGGGAGGAGGAGGAGGTGAAGGCGTGGAGCAAGAAGAGCAGGGAGAAGGAGTTGTAATTTTGGAATTTAGGGATGGTTGGGCATTGCGAGAGGTGGCATTGGGCAGTATCTTTTTTGTATTAGAGCAGTGACTAGTTATGTGGCTTGCAATATATCACTGCATTAGTTACTCTTCTACAGTACGTACCATATGGAAGCCTTTATCTTCGGGCCTACAGTAAGTGGGAGGGATTTATCCAGCACTGCCTGGCATCGCGAATGCACCACCCAGTCAATCCTGCAGTCTAAAACTATGCCTTGAAGATTTAAAACCACACAGGATTCCGGTAGAAGTCAAATAATCAAGTCTGCTTGATTTTCATGTTCAAACCAGTGTACAGGGGACAATGCCCTGCTTGTTATAGCAGCGGGAGAGGAACAGATTCTCGTGCTTGACAAAGAAATCGACTAAACAATCCATGTCGAGCAGGACACAAATCCAGACCAGAGAGCAGGTCGAAGTTGTCTGTATTGCCATACCAAAATCAACAACCAGACATCCTTCACGAGCAATCCTCCATCTCCCTCCCAAAGCAGGTTACCTTTCCAGCCAGGTGACACTTTGTACAGGAATCCATACATTTTGACCGCAACCCGAAGAGAGAGAGATATATATATATTACCCATTCGCGCCTTGATTTTCCTTTTCAACACTTGAATGGCCGATGTAGCAAACAAGAGGTAAGAAGTGGAATTTCAGGATCGATTTGTCGTTGTTCCTTCTGGAGGAGTTTTTTCTGGTAGGTAGGTGTCTGAAATAAAACAAGCATCATAATAGCAATTCATGAACAGTATTGGTTTTTGGTTTGGTTTGTCGGATGCCAGGTCTGCTCTTTGTTTCCCTTTCCCCTGAGAGTCCATCGTATTTTGGCAAATGCAAGAAAGAATGCGCAAGAGGGACTAGGAGATGGTTTTCTTTTGCTTTGCGTTAGCTCGCTTTTCTTGCATAATTCGGCCGGAAGAAGGTAAACTGCTCATTCCATCTTCTTCTATCTGCAGATCATAGATTTTTGGGTGGGGGGGAGCGGGGTTTAAGGTCCGCTAGAAAAAACAATGAGAAAGACAGAGTCAAGGGTTAGGTTAGGGTAGAAAAGTATGAAGACGGTCACAGGTAGCAATATGTGACAGAATATGAAAACGCCATTCGATTTTTAAAATTCCCCGTTAAAATTTTGGGTTGTTTTTTTGTATAATTAAACAAATAGCAACAATCATCATCATTCAAACAAAACGAAGAAGCGAAAAAAGCAAAACGATTTGCACCCTTTACTTTCTCCGGAACGAGCAACCCTCGGTCAATCTAGCCTTTCCACCAGTGGGTTGGCAGAGGACGGTGGAGCAGCCAGCGCAGATGACGACGGTTTGGGCGTGCGAGAAGACGGTTGTGATAGCGAAGCAGCCGGGGCATTTGACATCCATGAAGAAGGACCGGGGAGCAGGCACAAGCATCTAAATTACCATATCCGAAGTTAGTTGGCTTTTGTTCTTTAGGATGTATTTCGGTATTGCATTGTTTTGGCGGGATTCTCGGTAGGGACCGTGTGTGCAGCGTACCTTCAGCTTGTGCTTGCGGGCCTCCGCCTGGGGAGTCGGGTTGAGGAGATCGACCGCGAGAACCTATTGGATGAAAGAAAGATGTATCAGTATGATGTTCCGTTTCAAAAGAAAATATAAAAAAGTAATTTTTTTTTTTTCAAAGTTGTGATGCCGGCGACGATAGAGGAGGTCCCAGATATCATCATATCATATGCATTCCATAATGTACAAAGGCCATCCTATCCATCGCCACCGAAAACGCATCACACGAGCAGGCGGAAGCTTACCATCTTGACGGCTTGGAGATGTTGTCGATGCTGTGACCTGTGGGATGAACTTGTCAAGACGGACAGTCGGAGAGCAGCAAGGTCGGAGGGTCGATGAACAGGATCTCGAGGGGGAGGCGGCGATGCAGAAGAGAAATGGCGAACAGCAAGCCAGCAATGGATGACTACGCCGCGCAGTGCCCAAAATGGGCGATTGTGCACTCGCTTAGCTGGCCGTGTTGGGCTAGCGCGGCTCTGACTGAGTCAGCAGAGCTTATTTTCAGCCGCATTATCAACCCCTGCCCCTGAACATCTTCTACATAGTACATACACACGATGTATACTGCGTACAGAGTGCTATACCTTATCAGCGCAGCGAGGTTTGATGTGTGCCAAATACCAAACTGGCGGCAGTCATTGGACTCTATTATGTCTCAGCATCTTTCTTTTTCATTGCTAAGATTATGACATACTCTCGCCCGCCCTGTATCGATACTAACAAGCAGAAGGTCACACGCAAGCAATTGGATATTTAGATGTGTAGAGTTATAGGGCTGCCACTGGTCCATATATGGGATGTTTCATGCATATAAAATACCGAAGAATCTCTCATAGATTCTTGGCTTTCTCTTTTTATCTTTCCCTTTTCCCAGAGTCTAGACAATACTAGAACCTCACTTCCCTCAACCCCGTCCTCCTGAAACATACAAGCTCATCTCCCCATCCTATCCCATAAAACCCTCTTTAAGAATTCCCTCACCTAACACATACTCCACAGCCATGACCTGGGGAACTTTCCCGACTGGCCATGAAACATTCTGGGGCCCTCCAAACGGCGGCATCCCCCCAAATATCATGGCACCACCACCCCCAGCAGGCTTCGTCATTACCAAAGGCGAGGATGGCAAATTCACATGTGACCCCAGATGGGCCTCCGTATCCGCAACGACATACAAGTTCTCCAGCGACGGCAAAGTCGTCGGGAACCCGGCAAGCCCCATGGTCGCCCTACCCAGTGGCCCGACCCCGTCCGGCCAGGCCCAGGCGCCTCACTGGTTCCTCCCGCAGCAGCAGATCGCTGGCCAATTTCTACAAATGTCACCTGCACCTGTGCCTGCGCCTGCGCCTGTATCTGTATCTGCTCCTGGTGGCGCTTCCCAGCCCAGGCCAGCGCCCGCAGTAGCGCCCGCAGGGCCCTCCGTGCCATCGCAGACCCAGGATCCCGCTGCTGCCCCTGCCCCTCCTGCCGGTAGACCAGGGACAGCCTTTGCAGGATTGGCCCCGCCATCCCAGGTATACGCCGTCCTAGGCACGAGTTTTTTCACAGTCGTCGATGCGCAGGGGAATCTACAGGTTACTCTCCCTGGGCAGCACTCGGCGGCGAACCTGCCTCCGGGGTTTTTCCAGATGATGATGATGATGAGGCCGCCGTGAAGTAAGTTGAAGAGAGAAGTTTGTATTAGGGCGCTTTCGCTTAAAATAGACATCCCCTTGCGCGCGGGCGGTTGGAATGTTACCCTCTTGTACACGTGTTCTTGTTCTCTAGCTACAAGACTATCCACCATATTTCCTCATTCTGTTGATATATTTGGAATGGTTCGGCCCTTTAGCTACCAGTAAACGGCTGGTGGGTGATCGGGCTCTTCTTCTTTTGCCCCAATGTCCTACACTTCCTAGATTACTAGTTTTCATTTTCCTAGCGCCTTCATTGGGAGAAGGAAGGCACACGGCAAGTGTGCCTGCAATGTCTTCTCCATGACACTATATTCCCTTTGTGCCCATCTAATCTCTAATCTCTGATTTCTTATTCCAGTTTCGATTCTGTTCCCCTGTATTTGACAACGCGTGGGTAATTTGCCCCGTTATCAATACCCCATCAGCAGATTATTTTCACTTCTGTTCTGGGCTCATCTTATATGTAGGTTGAGATGATTTATCGATGTAACCTTTCACTTCGCCACTACAAGTGACTCCCATCAATTCCACTACTATGAATATATCTGTCTACCTTTACTTTTTACTTTATATGCAGTATTTTTGTCTCCTAGGTTATCCGGGGGGTGGGGCGGGGCCGGGCCGGCGGGGTAGAGGAGTTCAAGAATTAAAAAGTAGTTATGAGAACAAGGTTCTGCAACAAGAGATCATGAAATGGACTGATACTCAAGCAGGAGGGAAATACACACACAAAGCATAATACAAAGCCGTAGTTTAGATAGATCCACAGAGCTATACAAAACACACACACACACACACGAGATTAAGATTAATTGTATGAAGGAAAAGAAATTCTGAAATGAAGAGATTAAAGGAAATTTGACATAACTATGAATGAAACAGCCTACGGAATAGGATAATTCAACAAAAAGAAAAGAAAAGAAAAGAAAAGAAAAGAAAAGAAAAAAAGGTAAGGGAAAGGAAACAGAGAATGCAACGTAACACCCCCTGAAATGATAAATAGTTAACAGTGTTAATACATCCCATTCCATTCCATCCCGTCCCGCCCCATTCTATAAATGTGTACAAGCTAAAGTAACATACATAACATACAAACCCAGCAAACCCAGTGATGCTTGAAGAAGGGGGAAGAAAGGGGCGTGCGTTGGAAGTGGTGATGTATATAATCAGGGTATACAACATAAAAAAGGTTGAAAACCAAGTTGAAACAAACATGCATGCATATACCGAGTAACAAGGAAGCACTGGCAGAGAAAACAGAAGAGAAAACTAATACATCAAGAAAGCAGAGGGACATGGTTTCAAACCATAAAATCGCCGCCCCAGATATAAAACTTACCCATTAGTTCAACTTACTGACACCCTCATCAACAACCAACATTTTTTCCCCCTCACCTGAATGATGTAAAACTCTTCCACCATCTCTTTCTAGCCAATCGCCCTTTCCTTCCTATCTTATCACGAAGAACTCCTCTCAAGTAAAATATTTTCGCCGCCAAAGGGATCCATATCAACAATATCTGGATCAGCGACGCGCACACGCAAGCTCTTCAACGCCCGTGTTTCCCGCGTTTCATTGTCTTAGTTAACTTTCGATTTCGCAGCGGAGTGGGTATTATTCGTATCGACAACCTTCGTCTTGATTACTTTCGCGGGCTCTGTCGCCGCACCCTCGACGTATGGGTGCTTGATAGTCAGACACCAGATATCAAGGTAATCGCAGATAGTGGTGATGACATCGAACTGTGCACAAATCAGTCTTTTTCCGGATCCACATACTAAAGAATAGAAGGGAGGAAGGAAGTATCGAAGCCAGGAAGGACCAGAAGAAAGAAAGGGGAAAAAAAAGAATAGAAATCTACCACGAAACTCCCATAAACCCCCACCGCCAGCCCCAACGAACAAAACACGAACGCAACCTGATACACCTCCCCATCCTTCCCGCTGCCAAACAACAAACTCCCTTCCCACAAGCCCAAGTAATCCTGCGACCCACACACCCCATCCACAACCCCGACCACCAACGGCAACAGCAAAACATTCCAATACGGAAACCCTCTCTTCACCAAATGCGCAATAATCATCTGCCCAACCGAATACGCATTGATGAGCCCCACGTACATCGCGAAGGGGACGAGATGTCTCTCCCGGACCAAGGGCCGCAGATGCAAGTATACAGTAACCAGCAACCACGTCGCAACAGCGGGCAATAGGCCCAGGAGGGGTTTATAGACGTTTAGATTCCGCTGGCGGCGGATATGCATTACGTTTAAGATGCTGGTGAAGGTGCTGAAGAGCAAGACGACAGCGCCGTAGATGATGTACCAGGAGGTAAAGGGAAGGTTGGACACGGATGCGGGTAGGATGGATAAAACTGAGGCTGGGACGCCTAGGGTTGCCAGCATGGGTTTGTGCCAAAAGCTGGCGCCGCCTTTTATGGCTGTTGTTGCGTAGACAGCACAGAGAGTTAAGATTCCCTCGACGGGCCCGGAGATTATACCTAGGGTTAGCGTCTGGGTGTAGTATTCGTCCCAAGTTTGGACGTAGAAGGTTAGGGCGGCTGGGGGTAAGTTAGTAGGGTGGTGGTTGAGATGGGTGTGGTGGGAGGGGGGCGGGAAAGGGGGACCATACAGGCAAATAGAGTCAATACAGTTAGCCATGACTGGCCCAGGTTTGTTGCGCCGGCAAAGATGAGGACTTCCAGGGCGGTGTTGCACGCATCGACTCCTGTATAAATATGTTAGAGGGGAGTTCTTCAAGCAAAGACAACAAGGAAAAAGTAAGAAAACATACCATGATCAAAAAGCTCACCAAGAGGTCCACTCTGCCTAGTTCTCCGTCTATACATAGAAACATAGTATCATATCAGCACAAAGGTCAACTTGACAACCCCGCTTTTTTGGGTTCAGTCGAGAGGAAATTGTCTGTCTAAAATCACACAGAAGATCACGCATAATTGAAAAAGCAGTGATAGTGGAAGAACATACGCCTGAGCCCCATCAACTGCATCAAACGTTTGGTACAGGAACAATCCTACCGCCCAACTCAGATAGACCCATGGCGGACAATCCTGATCTAGGGTAGGGTTATACCAGAGCAGAGTCAGGAAATTGATGACGACGAAACAGAAGCCTGTTAGTGTGATCTGGTGATGACTTTAATGTTAGCACTTTTTTTCTTTCCTTTTCTCGGGGAGATGGAACCAAAGAAAAGAAATAAGGGGGCAAATGGCGAATAGAAGGCATCGGGGGTAAGTGAAGGAGTCTTCAAACAGGTTAATTGGATAAAAGGATCCATCCCACTTACAGCATTTGGTCTAGAGGCAAGATGTTAGCATGAAATAATATATAAAGAAAACAACAAAACATAGGAACCTTCATAGCAGCAAGAGGATGAGAGGGAAGAAAAAGAAACATCTCTAGCCATGGATGTGGCAGTCATTGGCAGCATGATATAGCTCAGTGAAAGCATCACCAGACCCCAACAGAAAAAAATTCCCAACCAACACGAATAAAAAGAAAAAAGAAAAAAGAAGAAGAAAAAGAAAAGAAAAGAAAAAGAAAAAGAAAAAGAAAAGAGAAAGTAATGAAGAATCATTCAACAGAAAATCAACATATAAAATTACTAAAAACAACTGAAAACAGAGGGAAAAAAAAAAAAAAGAAAAGAAAAGAAAATGGGTAATACTCACGCCATAGACATAGGAAAACACTTAATGGCGACATGTGTATAGAAGGGTTTCAAGATATAGCGAGAAACAAGAGACTTGTCGACGCCGGAGTACCTGTACTCGCGCAGGGCGGCGAGGTTATGTTGGCGGACGTAGACCATGGCTTGTGTATATAGCCCTCCTTTCCTTTCCCGGATCGTTTGATGGTTACTTTGCCTGGTGGTTGGTAGTGGTTGGTAGTGGTTGGTAGTGGTTGGTAGTGTTGTTCTTGTTATTGTTGTGGCGAAAGCGTAGGTGAGAGATGGATGGGGAGAGATGACAGCTTAAGAAAGAGAGAGGAGAGAGGAGAAAGGAGAGAGAGACAGAACGGCGCTTTGTTCGATCAGTCAAAAGTGGGAAGAAGCGATGGGTTGGTGAGGAATATGGAAATGAAATAGCAAGTTGTTTATACATCCATCGCCTCAATCGCTAACCATGTGGGCCAAGTAAATGGATGTCTACGGCTTAATCCTCAGTAGTTTAGTACCTAGGTAACGTATCGGGTAGCGTACTGTACTGTGTAGGTTCTGGGGTAGTTGTAGGGTTCGGGTAAAGTTTATCTAGGCCTGGGGTGAGCGGGGAGTAGTATATACATGTATAGATGTATGTATATGTAGTACATGTACAGTACATACTACTATGTACGCTGTACTCCGTACGTACACCAATAATGGTTTGATTGTTGGTTGGAGTGGTTGTATGCGGTTCTTGTTCTTGTTCTGCTGCAAAGCCTGCAACGGAGAAAAAAAAAAGGAACAAAAGCTTGTTAAGTTTTTGCCAAAGCCTGTGGAGAGAACTAACTAAAAGTTAACTAAAAAAGAAGAAGGAAGGAAGCGAGAAAAGGCGAGAAGGCGGCGACGAACGACGGGACAGGACAAGGGGAGGGGACAGGGGACGACGCTCTTGCAGGCTGCTGATTGGCTGAAACGCGCCTCTGCTGGGTTTATGAGCCACTAACGTTGCATTTTATTGGCAACAAACGAGGAACTAATTGCTGCTCTCCAAAGTCTGAACCCTGAGGACTTACGATTGCTGTGGAAGGTGGGGAAAGAAAGAAAGAAAGAAGTACGAGGGGAGAGGGGGGAGGGAGGAGGGAGGAGGGAAAAGAGAACAAGGTGTCTTTTATTAATATTCATTGCTAATAAATTACACCTTGGTTATCTTTCTTATTAGCCACGATACATCATCCATGATCATCATAATCACTCTCCAGTTCGTTCCTTAGCTATCAAACAAATGCCCCTCTGAATAATAATAAATGTCTAACAATTCCCTGCCAAATAATTCTCCATCAATAATAATATATTCCCCCTCCTCCACACCCCGCCTTCTTGATAATAGAAAAAGAACATACACTGGGAAAACAGACTCCACAGGCCCCTCAGTTATCTATCTTCCTCCATTCGTACCATGGACCTGGCAACAACTATCGCCGCTGTCCACTTATCCAACCAGCCAGGATGATATCGAACCTCGCTGGAAAAGACGCCCCGGAGGGGCGTTTATCCTTGCTTCCTTGCTTCCTTGCTTCCTTCCTTCTCTTCTTCCTGCCCCCGCCAGCATCAGTAGCAGGAGCATTCAAGTCTTAAAAACACCGTAAAGTATGCTTGTAAGAACTCTCTCGACAGTCGTGACATCTCACACCTGTCACTTGATATATATGAAAGTAGACAAAAAGGAAAAAAAAGAAAAATCCTCCACGACGACAGAGCCCTTTCCCGTTCGCACAATCTCATTCCGGTCATTTGGGAAAAAGAAAGGAAGAAGAAAGAAATTCTACCCCACAGGACTCCACGGCATAGGAATCAAAATCCGACTCTTCATACACTGTATCAACGGCACCGTCTTATGCACCGTATCTGCCCATCCTTCAATCGACCAAGACTGCTCGCGCCGAATCTTCCGCTCTTCCAAATCCGCAAACTGCCACAGGTGATGCACCGTATTCAGCTCGCCAATCTGCACAAACCACGCACCAACCCCTTCCATGACTTCGCGCCGCGCGTGTAGGCCTCGTCGCCAGTGGGTTTCCCATTCGAGCAGGTTGCCCGGATGTAGAGTGTACGAGCGGAGTTCAAAGAGGCCGCCGAGTTTGCGTGGAGGGGTAGTGGGCCAGAAGGAGAATTCTTGCATGAGAGAAGTGCGTTTGTTGTTGATGAGGGATTTTAGACGGCGGTCGAATGCGCGGAAGTCCGGGTGTTGGGAGATGGCGTGGAGGGAGGCGTGGTAGCCTGAGTAGCGTTGGTATTCCCATATATGAACTATACCGCATCATTTCGATGTTAGCATTTTTTCTCCCTGGTAATTGCACAAATTGGTGAGAGATTGATGTGGGAAAGGGGTTTATTTATTTACCGAATGTATCATTATCTCCAACCTGTGTCCTCCAACTTCCGACCAGATTGACCTTGTTGTTCTCAATCTGTGCCATCCGCGGATACCACTGACCAACCAAATCAACGTATTCCTCCACTTTATCCGGCTTGACTTCGTGAAAAACGATCGAATGGACGTATTTCCCTCGCGCGAGCACTTCCGAGAAAGAGCGCTCGATATCCTTGTCCAGCTGCTGTCCTTCCTTGGTGCCATAGATCAAGCTGGACAAGGCCCCTCGCTTTGGGGTCTGGCCAGCATCGGATTGACGGTGTTCTCCTACAATGCGGTGGGTGGAAAGTGAGCCCAAACCTTTAACGTCTAGGGTGTTCGCAGCATCAGGAACAGGAGAAGCAGCGGCAGCGGTAGAATCAGGCTGTTCGCTCGCATTGCTCGCAGATGGAGCAGTGGGATGCGAAGAGCCGGAGGAGCGCCTTGAAGTAAAGGAAAATGGAGCAGGAGAAACAACAGAAGCATGATCCGACTGACTCTCTGCCTGTGCTTTTTTCTTCCGAGCAGCTTCCAGGTTCGCGCGGAACTCCTTCTGCTTCGCATTGAAACTAGCCGCGTTGTCTGGGGTGATATCTCTAAGCGAAGGGGCTCGATATAAGGCGCTGGTGGTGGATAAGGGTCGTAGTATTAAAGTCGAGGGGCAGGTGGAGGAGCTGGTTTGAATTCGGAATAGACGAGGGGCCAACATGGTGATTATGAATGGCAGGAGAGGATACGGCGTACAGATGTGTGTGCGAGCGTGTTCGGTGTAAAGATGCAAGCGATATATAGAAGTGGCGCGGAGTGTCGACGGCGACACAAGCAATAACAAGTATACTACTTTGTTTCCAGCTACCAGCTACCGGACTCGAGTGCCCGAGATTAAAGTATGCGGGGATTGGGGGATGGAGGGATAGTTCAGCAGCAGTAGTAGAATGTAGCGGTAGCAGTAGTAGCAGTACAGTACTACACAAACAATGTGAGGGGTGTTAGATTAGCTGGACACGCGAGCGACAAGACAAGATAAGAACAACAAGAGGGGAAGGCCTGGTTTGACAGGGAATGGCCAGGATGAGCCAATGCTACACGCAGCCAGGTAACACGCTACCTAAGGTCAGACTACAGGGAGCCCTTGGTTTGCAGGAAAGGGATAGAATAAGTATCAACACAGAGATAAGAAAGTGAAACCAGCTTGAATTGACAAACCAAGGCAGAGACACACGGACAGACAATGAATGAATGAATAGAAAGAGAGGAGAACGAGAAGCATTGACGTTGAGATAGAACGAGAAGAGGAGGAGACCAGGAGGAGATCCCGGAAGAGCCTCGATTACTTAAAAGGGTTAGAGGCTCTGGCTGGGATCTACGCTAGACTTTTTTGGGACACATTCCACGTGACTCATCATATGACGTCAGCCGAGCTCGTCCCCGTCGTTTGCTTTGTTTGTTGGGGAAATATTGAGTCTAACCGCAATACATAGCTGTACTGAACCTATCACCAGCAGGTCAGTAAGCCAGTTCGAAGTGGATAGACAGCCTATTGCTATAAAATTTTCCTTATTACTCTTATTACAATTGCACTTATACTCGATAGCGTGTGTCAGTCAACAAACAGGCAAAATGGCCGAACACCAACATCCGCCGCTCAGTTATGAGGATTCGGCCACCACCACCCATCCGCATTTCGCCAGCAGCCTACCGCCAGAAGTAGTCTCATGTCTAAAGAACTCCAGATTTGTACGTCATAGACATGCATCTGTCAGAATTACACGCCGCTAACTCCCCTTACCCCAGCTTCACCTAGCAACCTGCGACAACCTAACCCCCCACGTCTCCTTAATGAGCTACACCTACCTCCCCTCAACCCCCTTCACCACTCACCCCACAATAATCATGACCACAAACGCCGCCTCCAAAAAGACCCTAAACCTCCTCTCAAACCCGCGCGTCTCCCTCCTCGTCCACGACTGGGTCTCCCACCGGCCCCCCACCCGCTCCACAACCCATCATCTGGCCCGCGACGGCTCCCCGCCACCTGCAGCAACCCGCTCCAGCCTCGCCTCTCTCCTGCTGAATATCAACACCAGCGCGCTAAGCAGTATTAGTACGACTATCATTGGTGAGGCGAGGTTTGCGGAGACAGGCTCCGAAGAAGAAAAGTGGTGTAAAGCGCGGCATTTGGAGAATAATACCTTTGCGTCTGATGCGCCTGATGGGACGAGTTTGTTTGCTGCGGCGAGGGAGGGGCGGGGGGAACGGGAGGGTGAGGGGGAGGGGGATGATACGGGCAATGTGGTTGGCACGACGGTGGATGAGAGTGCGAGGGTTGTTATTGTTGAAGTGAGGAAGGGGAGGATTGCGGATTGGAAGGGTGGGGTGCGGGATTGGGCGGTTGTGGAGGAAGGGGATGGGGGACGCGGAATGGTCAATGGGGTGAGAGATTGATACTTATGAGATTTGGTGAGGGTTCTCCGACTGTTCTTGCTATTGAGCTTTGAAAATATGGATGCGGAGTATAGGTCAAATCCATGGGTGGATGCATAGCGGAATCATATGGCTAGGGAAAAGAAGGGGATATGAAAATATGTTTCTTAAAAGGTACACGGATGTGGATATAAAAGTGTTGCACATATCAACTCAGCCAATGGAGGCACTGGGTCTGGAGTATATTTGCGGATAAGTTGACTCCGTTGCTAATTGAAATAAATATACCCTGTTAATGGGGTGATATCAGCATGATCTGGAAAATAGATACGCTCTTGATCTGTTCTCTCTCTCTCTCAAAAAAAAGAAAAGTCATCTATTTCATTAGGCAGTAAGTTGACTGTCTAAAATAAACTATTCTACCCTTCTTCCTGGAGGTTCTGGCCTCCAATGCCTCGCCATAAGTTTGATTGAAACCTCAACACCAAATTGCCACCGTATCATCTTCAATTTACCTACATAGACAGAGCATCCTCAGAACCTGCACATTGTGAGGATTCAGCACTTTTATTCCAGATATTGCATAAAGCCATCTTGAGCTAGCCTAGTCTGTAAGTTAGCTGTGTTTTTGATGATGCGGGGCAGCCGGAGACAACACTTTTACTATATAAAAGCCAACAGTTCTCATTCGGCATTCGGGCGTACTGCATGGCTATCTTCAGCCTAAGTCCTATAGCTATTCTTTCTGTATGACCCTTTCATCCCATGCCATCAATGCTATATAGGAAACTGTCAACTTCACCCAGCAGGTTTCACTCCGTTAGAAAATCCAGTGCCATAACTTAGCACGCTAGCTTACGCAAGGGAGTCAAGAAGCAACAAACAAAGAAATAATGGCTGACAGGATAACACCAGCGACACACCATGGCATCAGAAGGTTGTGATAACTGCCGCGTGATGCCTATCGTTGGCCACCGGTTCAGATGTATCAATTGCATAGACTTCGACCTGGTAATCGGAAGCCTGAATAATGTTTTCATACTGGATCCACGACCCGTACTCTCGCGCTGGGCTTGATATATCCGGAAATAAATATTCATTCGGATATCTTGATGCAAGGGTTAACTTTTGGGGGTTCCATGCCTTGATATCCCCCATCACACTCTATAGTGCTCTAGCTGTGAGGAATTGAACCCACACGATCACAAGCATACATTTCTCAAGATCCGGATACCAATCCCAGGGGCTGTCGAGACATTCCCATTCATCCCGGCGCCTCTCTCACTGCAAAATGCAGTGCCATCACCAGGGATCATCGACACGACAAATCCAAACACAAATCCAAAACCCTCCACCACCCCCAGCAACAGGGGTGGTTTCATCAGCCAGGTCTCCATCCAAAAGTGCCGCTCGGTGGGGCCCCATCGCTCCCTCACCCGCCGCATGTTAGCCCGGATTCCCCTTCACCCAGCTTCATGGACACCGTCAACCAGTTCGGCTTCAGACTCCAGTTCCAATACATGCTCGCTCAAGAGAAATGCTCCAACGGCGTCGTCGCAGCAAATATCTACTGCTGCCTTATGATGGCTGTGGCCGGCTCGGAGAGCATAAACATGAACGCCTTTGCCGAAGTGCTCCGGTTTGATGCTAGCAGTGACGCGCTAGGAGTCACGGTGCAGAATATTTCGCGGTTGCATAAGTATTGCAAGCCTTGCCCTAGCAAAAATGGCGGTGTTGTTGAACTGGTCATTGGCAGTTCCGTGTGGCCCGGGAAGTCGATTGAGATTGAGCCGCGATGGGCGAAGCAAATGGACCAGATGTTTGAAGCAACTATTGCGCCACAGGAGGTGTACGCGATGAATGCTTGGGCGAGAGAGAGTACGCGGGGGAAGATTCAGAGTGTTGTTAGCGAAGTAGATATGTCAGATCAGGATATTAAGCTGATGACGTGTTTGTACTTCAAGGCGAAGTGGGAGGTCCCGTTTGACCCTTATCACACACGTCCGGGTGCATTCTTTGGCTTTGGCGAAGAAGGGATGAGGAAGAGTGGGGTAACGAGATTGGGCATGCGCTGTCCTATGATGCGGCGGACTTCTGATATTCTGTATATGGAGGATAATGTTGCGCAGATGTGTGTGCTGCCGTATCAGACGAAGGATAACAACATGAATAAACCCCAGCCATCACCCTTCCTCTCGAACCACCCTACCGCGACAAGCTCGACAGTATTCGGCAATACGAGTGGTCCCACCGCTGAACTGGCATGGAACGCAGTCATAATCCTCCCCAAAAACCCCGGCGCAACGGCCATCCTCGACATCCTCTCTCACTTCTCCACCTGCCCTTCCACCCTCCGCACCACCTTCAGCATAAACTCCCAAAACAGTACCACCACCCCCTCCTCGAATCTAAAGCCAACATACCTCCGCCTCACTCTCCCCCGCTTCACGCTAAAACAAAGCACAGATCTTTCCGAGCTCCTTTTCAACCTGGGTCTACGGCCTGTCTCCCGCCCATCCCCATACTTCTCGCCCCATGACGCCTTCGAAGTACGCTTATATCTCCAACATCAAACATGATTTAGTTGTAGAAGTTAATGAAAAAGGGACGGAGGTAGCTGCTGCGACAACCATGGGGGTCTTTGGTGGCTCACCACCCATGAGGGTTCTGGTGGAGATGGAGGTGGATAGACCTTTTTTGTTTCTGGTTTTTGATAGTCAGTCTGGGAGTGTGCTTTGCTCAGCGGTTATTAGTGAGGTTGCGGAGAGTTGAGTGGAGAATTATACAATATCGAGGAAGAATTCTTGTGTGTTGTTCTCTCCGTTGATTATCTATTTGTATTCTGTTTGAGCGTGGGAATCAAGATTTGGTGCTTATTATACATAAATTGATACATGTCTTCCTATTGAATGTAGCCTTGGGGGAGAGGAGTAAACATCATCGCGGTTACTTTGTTCTTGAAGTACACAGCACAGAATGTACATATTCTCTATGCCATGAGAACTAATGTCTTAGCTGTGTCTCCTTTAAAATTGAATTGTATGCCCATATATCAACAGGACGGTCTTTTGAGGAATTTAATCCAAGACATGTCTACCTCCGCTCCAATGACAATTTCCCATCCTCCATTGCACTGTTCTGCTAGTCACAGTTAACAGCCCAATCAGTACTACTCCGTATAAGCTCTGCATCCATTAACATGAGCGGCAGTCCACTCTCGCTATCTATCCCGCTGGGGAAGCGGTCGTGTTTCCAGAAACATGCGAACGAAAAAAAAAAAAAAAAGAAGAAGAAGAACAAAGAAAGAAAAAAAGAAAAAAAGAAAAGAAAAGAAAAGAAAAGAAAAGAAAAAGATGCGAATTGGATTAACCCGAAGTATTATCCTTTGGTTCAACGCAATGCCTGGAGACTGCACGAATCGGGCGCCTTAAAGAACTGAAAAAGAAGAACTCCTTAAGACGACGACGTCAACTTTCAAAGATCCCTACATGATTCGCCAATTTGTGCCGGTTAACTAGATCACTCCCGTCCATGCCTAATCGCCTGTTGGTTTTGGCGTCAGCATCAGCGCTTGGATCCAGCCAGGCTTGAAATCAAAGGGTTCGAGACTTATACTCCCTTCCTGATCAAAGCAATGATTCCCACCCCGCGCCAGCACCGGAGGGGCTACGCGGTAAAGAGCTATCCAATACAAGATGCATTACTCCCAAAGGCAGTGAACGGAAGAGGGAGTAAGAGTAGAAGGGCCCATGCGCCCGACGCGCGGAGAAAACCACGTTGACAGCTACGGGTGGATCGAGAGCCTTTCCTGATATGCAGCCTCGCTGCAGGTTTTGCATGCATCTGTCCGAATTCTGGTACGTCGTATAGAGAATGGAGACTGATTTGATCAGCGGGTGGAAGGGGTGGGAAAGGAGCTGGAGGCCTCAGTTTTGAAGTGAGTGTGGCTGATGATGTCGCCGTGATATAAGGATTAGAGAGAAGGAAGAGTTGGGAAGGGAGATACATATCTATGTACAGTACAGAAATATATATATATATATATATATACTGCAGCTGCTGGCCTTTTCGTGGAGTTGATAGAATTTTGTATATTCAGTCCACTGCCCCTCTTCATTGCTTCATTATAAGGGCTAGAAGTGACCCTTCCACAGCTTTTGATGGTACGAAAAGAAACATCGGATATCCATGGGCAGAAAGTCCCCAAACCATATCTTTTCTATAAAAGACAGGCGTACCATATCGCCGACACACTACGCTGTTAACAAGGCTTTAGATCGGCTGCGGCTTCGACATAACAGCAGCGGAAGTGATACCAGCCGATACGCTATGAATTCAAACCAAGACTCAAAGGTATGTAGATGCAGTGAGTGAATAAACACCGCTAATGTTGGTTTAGGATAGGCCAGATATCATTGAGAGCTAACTTTACATCCAAAACCTTCCCACCCTCTCTAGTCGTTTGCGGAGAAAGTAGGCGACCATGCCCGCGGCAAGACGATTGCGGGAGACCACAATACCGAAGATGGGACAATTACGATTGCGGATTCGGTGCATGTACTGTTCAATGCTCTCCGCTTCCTAGCAATACCAGAAATCCAAGATAGAATCCAGGGCATTAAAAGGGCCACTGCATCTGAACTCGACAGAGTGGATGAAATAGAAAAGCTCAATAACACGGTCGATACAATTACTGCTGTCAAAAATAAGAAAATTGAAGAAATCAAACAAGATAAGGACAAGGTGATCCTGAAGCTTGAAGCAGAAAACAAGAAACTGAAAGAACAGGAGCAATCAGTTGCAAAGGAGAAGGAGGCCGTCGTCAAGGAGAAGACTAAGCTGGAACGAGATCGCCAAGCTGCAGAAAAGGAGTATCGCGAAAAGGAGGCTAAACTCAAGAAGCAACAGGAAGAGGCCCTCAAAAAGGAGAAGAAAAAAGTCAAGGAACAATACGAGGGAGAAGTGAAGGCTGCGAAGAGCCGTGTTGAGTCGGAGAAACGGAAGCTGGAAAAGGAGAAGGATGATGCCGTCAGATTGAATAGGGAGTTCAACACCGAAGTGAACAGGTTGACTGTCTATCGAGACACCTTGGAGGAGAGGAACGAAGGACTGAAAGAGGACGTGGCCTCGCTCCGGGAGAAATTGCGCACGCTGAGCGCTGAAATGGCGGTTTCTGCAACGCCGTTTGTTGAGTAGTAAGTCCATATCTCTCTGCTATTACGCTGTGTGGGTAAATGGTTATCGGAAACTTTTTTTTTTTTTTTTTTTCGTGGCTAAGACATCTGAACAGTAAAAAATCCGTCCAAAATTTGTACCAGCTTATTGAGGCTTTCGCCACGAGGTTTGAGAATGTCCCTCAGGAGGTTGAATTGGTATGTTTACCAAGCAGCATGTGCTCCAAACCTGCGCTAATTTGCTCTGCCCCGTGTGTAGGTCCTTGAACCACTGGGAACCTTAGGCAAACTTAGACAAGCGAGTGGTATATTCGATTATACCTCCTCTTCCCGTACTGCTGTGGCCACATCTTTGCGAAAGGCTGGCGTGCAGAACTTTATCTCGGGACAGCTGGATGCAATATTTAAGAACAAGTTGCTTGTCGGTTGCAGCACGAACAGTGACAAACATGACGAGGCCATCTTGAATGCGATATCTGCCGCCTTGAGCCCGGATGAGGAAAAAGTATGGAGAGGAATAACCGTCAGGGCACTCAACAGGTTGCCCCAGTTTTCTGATATCAAGAAGATCATCGCGCAATTGGTGGAAGCAGGGGCTGGCATGCTGGAACCGCTTATCGGCAAGGATGAACAAACGAACACCGATGTTCGAGAGCAGTTTGCCGAAATTATCAACGCCGCGCTGAAGATCTGGTCCCTGCGACGTAATGATCGATGCACGATAACATTCAACAGAGCGCCCGGTCTGAAGGTGGACGATTCGTGGAAAGAATGGACGGTTGACGAGGGTTCAATGCTACCAGGCTTCTCATTTCCCAGCAACGGGACCAACAGAACTATTGGCAATGGAAACGGAAGTGGCAGCGGCAGTAACGGGCCCCAAAGCCCAACCTACAGCACGCTCCAATCATCAGTAATCAACCGAAGAGCCGAATCATACGTGATATTGCCACAAATCATCGGGGAATTCGACACTGAGGACGAAGGCAGCGACAAAGATAGCAAGCCAAAACCTCGAAGAAGAATGATATTGCATCCCGGCATCGCTCTGTTCTCCGACTCGACCTTGTTCGACAAGGGTCTGCAGGATATGCGGAGCTTAAAGAGTGACGTTCTCGGTCTCCATCACAGGCGGCGGGTGTCGTCTCTTTCTGCGTCAACAACGTTCCCGAACAATTCAGGTACCGATCATGTATGGCTGACACAGCCTTATCCGCAGAATTCATCAGGGGAACCGGCGGGGGGGAATGCATAATTTGCTGTTCTTGGATTTTTTATTTTTGTTTATTTTCTAGATTCTTCGCCCCTCTTACGTTTTCTAAAATCTTTCGCTTTATTTTCTATCTTCCTTGAAGAGTGAATCGACTACCTTGAGATTGATTAGTGATTTGTTCGATATATTTCGGGTACTTTGGATATTGAACCCTTGGAAGAGAAAATGTACTGATATGATGTGCTTTTGGTGGAATAAAAGTGGGATATTGCTCCGGGCAGTATCTCAAGTTATAGCTCCTTTCGGTTGTCCAATTTGATAGCGAGAATGATGATTTCAGAATCCAAATACCCCGAACCGTTGCCGTAGTAGGGAGTAAACACAGGAAAGCCAGGCAAGAACTTGACGAATATGCAGGTAGCGAAATACACTAAACGCTGCAAATCTCAGTAGCAGCGTTAGTAATCATGCTGCACTGCTTTTATTCTCCGTGGCCGGGAAATCTCTGTTCGGGGATGTCACGGAAGCGCGCTCGTGGAAATGGACAGAAGAATCAATCATACCTAGGTTTGAGAAGCAAAGTTAACACTGTTGGAAAAGAAGATCAGAAAGCCCAATACAATTAACACGTTTTGGCTGTATCCCTCCACTAACCTCTAAGGTGGAGTAGATAGATGAACGAGTCAAATTCAAATGCTAAGCTGCTTTTAAAAACAGGCGTTATCAACCACATGTAGGTATGACACTAAGAAAATGCAAATAGCCGCTAATAACATGTCATAAGCTCTTCGAAAAAACGAATAGGATCGAAAGACAAACAGGGACTCTGGAGGCATTGGAACTACAAACTGGTGCCCTCCTCCATGGGAACGCCATATTGCTGAAGTTTAAAAGACAGCGCGAAATAAGTTTGAAAATTGGACACAGGATCTAGGGTGGTTAATATGATGCAAAGGGTCGTTTCTCATCATGTCAAAGCTATTCCCACATGAGTAGAGATAGCAGTTCGAGTTTTGTTACTTATATTCCTCGTTCGGGTCCCATTGGGAAGGTTGGAAATCGGGATGATGGAAGTGTGCAAGATTATTGGGAGAGCTACAGGGGTGGTCAGTACACAAGAGGGTAATCTTGGGAACGTAGTATCAATCAGGTACGACGATACGTAAGGATTTACTTACTTGCTAAAAGGTACAGAGGACAGCGGAAGCGTATTCATTGGTTCGCACACTAATGGATTCATCCTGATCTGGAGCTCCGTGGATTTATCCGGCGTGGAAACTGGGCTGACAGGAAAGCTCGAAATTGGAGAATGTTGTGCCAGGGCTGGCGGAGACTGGGGAATCATTTGAGGTGGAACATTGGAATTAATTTGCCTTTCGGGAAACGCGTACGGCTGGTTAACGGTCATTGGTGATGAAATACTGGTGGTATCGAGCGGAAGGCTCGGGATGGACATCAAAACTGGGTTTAGATCAAACGGCAAGGCACTCGAATACCAGGGCATATAGTCAGAGCTCATGGCATATTGGAAGTTAACCGATGTAATAATCCCTTGGTTGTGAATTGCCTGGTTGGTTTGATATAGGAGATCGTAGTGACCACTGTGGAGTGTTTTAGCCGTCTGTTATTTCAAGATACGGAGCGACACAGGAGGAAGTTCTTACGGGCGATAAAGAAGCCTAATTGTTGCGATGGGGTTATCGGGCGAGAGCAAATGCGGGGTGACTTCTGTTCCTTCGCTCCTATCAAGGTAGAGAATCTCGATAGCAAACCCAGACCCCTCAATGACTCCGTCGAACAGCCCGTGAATGCCTATTTCATCGATTTCGGTTTTACCGGGTTCGATTGTCTTTGTGCGATAGTCATCAACAGTCATCCTAAGGAAGCCTGCATAGCGGTCGGGATTTTTTTTCATCCAGGCACTCGTCATTAACTAGTCAGTAGTAATTTGTTAAGTCAATGTTCACAAAATATATGGGCTTGGGATTCGTTTCATCTCACCCTAAAATGTGTGATGATAGCGGAGGATTTGGATTCATCATTAAATGCGTCAAGGAGGAAACTATCGTCATAGGATCCTTCCGCAATCGCTCCCGATATTTGGCCAAAGACATCCTCCGTGACTTCAACGAACATTTCGTAAATGTACTGTTGGCATCCAATAGAGTCCAGTGATTCGTTCAAGGATTTGATCCGCGCCAACTCCTGTTCTAGCTTTGCAGTATCGCGTAGGTTGAATAACGTCTCAAAATATCCGAAGGCAACAGCTAGCGCGGTATAAGTCTTGGAAGCACAAGATGCCTAGGAAGGGCCGTTTGAGTCGCTCACCTCTCCACCCGCAATTTCCATCTCCTTTCATTATACGATAATGAGAATGAGTATGAGAAAGCGCCTAATTACCCTTCGTTAGCCCTACGTTTTTCAAGATATACCGTATCCCCTGTAGATCATGAGCAATGTTTCTAAAAAACATACAGTGGTCTTTGCGACGTATATAGGGTCCGCGTTTGCGTATTCGGACGTTATCATACTACTCGATTGTTTCGGACCCACTAAAGGTCCCTGTGCCAGCCGATTAGCCATTAGGTTTAAAAAAGGCAAAGCGGCGCCTCCTCACCTGTAGATCCGGCTCATAATGATTGGAAAGCTTTTGAAACTCAGCCATATGATCCGGGTCTGCCATGTTACTTGATGGGGGGATGGTGCCCATAGTCACGTTGTAGTGCGGTGCTTGGTGGATAATGTCTAGAGGTGAGGTGCGAAATATATTTTGGTATACAGGAGCTGTCCGATATGTTTGGTGGTTATATGCTGCTTGCGCAGATTCTGAGGAAGGGTAAAGCTGAAGGTAAGCAAGGCTGAATGAGACCGGCGCAACTGCCTGGGACTGCATGTTGAAAAGAAAAGAAAAGAAAAAACAAGCCCTGGCAATCGATGTTTCTTCTTGCTCTCTTGGTGCCTCTCTTTGAGGAAACGGTCCACAGGCGGCAGATGATGGCCACAATTTCCGGGAGAAAGAACACACAAAGGAAACAGAAAGCGATTAAAAATTAAATAGAGTCAAATAAGATAATGACTAAAATACATTTGGAAAACACAAGTCAATGCGTAAAGATACAGCAAAGTTGACAGCAGCCAGAAGACGAAGAAGAAAGAAAAAGATATCCAAGACTCACGTCGATTGACAGCAGTGGGAGCTTGTTCTGTCTTAATATTATGACGAGGGAGAAGGGGCCGTTATGTATTATGGTATTGAGCGCCAACCTGGCGAGCTGGACAATAGCTAGCAGAAGCCCCTCCCTCGTGTCTAGTGAAGCGGTATCAACTTTCCTACCCAGATTCAGAGTATTGCCATGGCTTCGGGACGGATCTTTTTTGTAACTGGAGTGATCAGACGACGGCAACGAATAGGACCTGCATGGCTTAGTCGCAGGCTAGAGCCAGCATTGAAGCAATAGATCGTTTGCACGAGAGTTTGAAGCCGTGAAGGGTCGTTCGTTGTTGAGCGAGAACTTGCGAACTTCGCTTCTTGGGCGTTGAGTTGAAGGTTCAGCGCGGCTTATTCAGCAACCCGCGGAAGGGAAAGGCGGGACGGTGCCTGTGATCCAACCAACACCAACCACCCACACTGATGATGAAAAAGGGAGACAGGCGGGCTCACATTCTCCTCATACCCGTCATGCTGCGATTCGCGGACTAATGGCTACTGGCTTACCACGGTTCACTACAGGAATAAGCAAAACGGGTACTTTGTACTGTAACAAGGTTTGGGGTTAGCAACATGGCGCTCTGACAGCCGGAACAAACGAGTTAACTACCATCACGGCACTGGCCTATGCTCAGCTGCAGCATATTTGCTGAAACGGGATGATGAATTATGGCGCAAATCCCGGGAGCAGAAACTGTCCTCGGTTGCTGTTTTTGAGAGGCGAATCGACACAATTTGGTTCACTCGCAAACAGCCATTGGCTGTGCGATTGACATGTACATGTACATGCACATGTGCATGTACATACATACATGTATGATGCAAGGCGAGCGCGCACATGCAGCGAAAATCCGGTAAAGCACGAATCAATTCGAGCAGCAGCAACCAAGACAATGGCTATGGCGCAGCCATTGAGTGTTGCCAAGGCAGGCACCTTTCAATCGTCAAGCCAGCACAAGCAATCTGCGCGGGGGCCAGGCTACTCAGGGGCGGATGGGACCACCAGCTGCCCTCATCTCATGCTGTTGATAAAATAATATTTGCGACCAGCCAAGCTCAGGATATTCAAGAATGTATAAATCGGACATCCAAAAGAAAAAAAGAAAAAAGTTTGAGTCTAATTGTACCCTTGTGTCTAGAGCTCTCTCCGGGCGATCCGCGCAAACTTTACTGGGAGAAAAAGAAGAAAAGAAAAGAAAAGAAAAGAAAAAGAAAAGTCGATGCCATCCGCCTAGACATTATTGTCAGCACCTGCCAGAAATATTGTTCGACCAATCTCAAAGCAAAAGGTGCATGAAACAAGCCAAGCCTGCGCATACACAAGAGCCGTCCACAAATTCCCTTGCAATCCGGTCCATGTGGTACAGTATATTTCAAGGGAAGCTCAGCTCAGCTGACTGCTTGGCAGTCGATGGAGGTATTTGAAGCAACCGCATGTTGCTAAAATGCAAAGCTGAAACTGGCAGCGGGGTTGCTCCAGCCAGGTAAGCGCGCATTTATTCGCGGCGGAAACATGAACTTTTGGGCAACGATTCTTCCAGTGCTTGGTACCGTTCTTATTAGTACGTTACAGTCCTTGCCTGGAATGGCATGTGCTTAACCTTTATGTTTGAAAGGCCAAGCCGAAGCATTGAAGTAGGTTCTGATACTTGCATGCTTCCCACTTCCGTATATTCATTTTTGTTCATTCATCCCTATTGTTGCAGTGCGGCCTGGCCAGATGTCTAGAGATACATCGGCTCCTTCTGAGCGTCTCGGTATCCGTTACATCCGTAAAGACGCTCATAACCTGAGAGCCATCGACCCGTGGGCGCGGATTCGATATGTCAGATTGGCGAGCTGCGCCTAGCACGCCGTTTATACCTTGTCATGTCGATCCTCCACAGATCCTTTGTTGAAAATGTCGTCCATCGTTCGTCAACTATCAAAACCGGCTCGCTTGTACCCGCTCCTTCTAAGGTTGGCTTGACATATCTAGGTAGTTAGTTAGCTATCATTTGTTTGTCAGCTCACTTTCGCGTGCCTTTCGACGTTGCTACACCTAGATTAACAGCTTAACAACCTATTAGTTTCGTGCCAGTCATAGGCAGATGTGTCACTTCATTCGAAGACCTCCAAAGGGAAATTGTCATAACACGCATCACAATCAATTGAATATTTTACGTTATAGCATTTTGCTAAAAATTCCATTCCATTCACTCATTGCGTCGACAATTTTATTATGGAGCGATTGTACGGAGTACCCTCCCTATGTGGAATGAACCGGCTCCGGCTGTGTTCCATTACTCTCCCGTGAACCGTGGATTAGTCACGGATATTCACAGAAACCAAGAAATTGGTCAGGCTTGGCTTGATTGAATGAAGCAGCCAAGCGGCCCGCATATAGGAAACACAGTTATGCAAATTGTACGCAGTCGACCCGGAACCATACATATCGCCATTCTTGTCCGTATATTTTCTTTTCCCTTTAGCAGAGATAGGGGTTTACATTTTCCTGAGCCCCACGGCCAAGAAATGGTGTGAGTGCTATCCACTCCGCTGGATTTCCTTCTATGCCCTGTTTCTGATGAGCGGCAACTTGTGCCAACACAATCGGATAAAATGGAGGAAGCTCACTTGACCATTCTCTTTCATTAATGCTCGAATGGCCTGAAGTCCTGACAATACCGAATTCCGTGTTTGCGATCTTGGCATATCGACTCCAACCTCCCGTTGTTTTTCGCAATACTTGACGTCATAATGGAGGACTATCGTTCTTCAGATCAGAGGATGCCCATAAGAATTCGAACGTGTCCCGCACGCAGAAAATCACCTTGCATATCACGAAATGTCCTCCCGCTGGACCAAGCAATTAGTCAAATCTAGAAGAAATAGGACGACGTGTGTCCTTGTGGTAAGGGTACAAAGTTGACCGATAGTTACCTCAATGTGACGGAAAGAGAAAAAAGAGAAATACAATGAATCTAGCGGAGCGGAACTTTCCCGCCCCTATCACAACTTGGCGCGCCAAGAATACTTTTGGGTCACCGATTCATTGCCTGGGCACCAACCTCCAATATCGTATATCTGCGGGTGTGATCAAAGTTGGAGATTCCTTTTTCTTGTCCCTCCACTGGTCGAGCATCTTTTTCCTTTATCTTCTAGTTCGGCCACAAATTGGGGTATGTCCTGCGATTGGCGAATGAAAAGGGATATTTTATGAGGATCTCGCTGTGGCTCGAAGAAAGCAATAATGCTTCGAGAACCTTCAGGTGAACGTGCGGTCTATCGTATTTATTATTGTTGTTAACTAACTTACGGAGCATGGAGCACCCAATTTCGAATATACGCGCTTTGCTCATGAGCTGACAACAACAAGCGGTCCTACTTCACAAAAACCAGTTCCCAAAGAGAACCGTATTTTTAAGCTGGTTAACCTCCACGGCCGCCTAGGCCTCAATCTATGACTAATCGTCCGGAAGGAAACCAAAAGCAGATCCAGACAGATTCAGAGGTTTAAAATACTGCGCTGATCATTCCACTTTGTACTATGTCCGTCGAGTTGACATTACGGAGGATAAGACTAGTAATCAGCATCTCCCTCCGACGTATATTCTCTGTGGTTTCCCAAACCGCAAATATACGGGCATTGAACGTCTTCTGGGTACTTATGGGAAATCTGACTACTTCCCAATTAATTGGCATTGTTTTTGATTCGATCGCTCCCAAGAGCCTGCGATCGGGCACATTGCCCGGGAGACCGCTCCTTACGAACCCAACAGTACCTACGATGGGAATAATGAGAACTTGTTAATCACAATCCAACCCAAATCTATATGCAGGGTCCGATAGTCATTCTACAAGTGTATCTCATAGCATTATAACCAATGACTACCGTCTGCTGAACACCAAGTCACGTTGAGAAACCACGGCACCCTATTGTGTTCTAGGTCAATAATTCCTGCTTTTCCTATCTAACCTTCTACTGATTTTCCAGATAACTATTTTGTTTGTTGTCGGATGATCCTACAGTGTTCTCCGCAGTAGCTTCTCGTCTGCGAGCAGGAATACTTTCGTGCCATCGGATCATATGTGAAATCTGGAAAATTGGTGATCTGCTGCGGTGGTATCGTCAACCAGTCAAAGTGGCTCAGCAAGACGAAAAAGTCCGAGAGAAAAGAACATTAAGAGGAGAGATAAGTATGAAAATGGAAGTAGATGGCCCATGCATGTGCCTTGTCGGAGTTAACTACATCTAGCCAGTTACCCATCCTTACATGATCGCCATGATCTACATCTAGGGTTTCTTCAGGACCCCGCATACCCTGCAGCACACACGGGGCACTTCAGAAACGTTCTCGTATAGACCATTTGTTCTACACCCTTTAGAAAACTAGAACAGGCTTGGGAATCGCCGTGACACTTTTGCGAAGAACTTAAGACACGATTCAAGAATTGTGAAATTGAAAAAGTCGAGAGAACTCACCTATACGCTCTCGATGCATTAGTACTGCACACACTCAGAGACGAAATGGACGTCCCTGTTGACCAACACACGATAAGTCAAGGAAACAGAAAACCCCTCAAAAAAGAGGACAAGAAAAGAAAAAAAAATGCGGCATCTCCTTCCATTGGACTGTTTTACCTATTGAAATCTGGACTTACTCGGTATTCCGCTCGGGAGTGGACTTACCAAGGGTTTGGTACCCGGCCCGACCAATATTAGAAACTATCCCCTTCTTGGTTGCAATTTCCAACCCGTGAAAATAATACGAGAGAATATTGGAAATGGCTGGACCAGAGAACCACCATTATTGGCATCTCGACTAACGATGTGTGAGGATGATCGTATTTTTTATTCGATGATTATTGCGAACAAAATAGCAACTCCTCGACCAATATCTTTTTCTTGTTTTCCCCCTGATCCCTTTTTTCGAGTCCTGCTATTGGATGCCTGCCAGCGCTGGGGACCAGCTCGCAACAAATGAAACGCTTAAAGGAGGTCTGCAGATAGTGCATGCATCGCGCATGCCCACACAGACAGAACTTGGCTGAGAAATCTCCAACATCCATTGTCGTCTAAGAGAAACACTTTTCTCTTAAAATAGATCGGCCCCGAAGTGTGAGTCCGACGGTAAATGCCAATCTGGCTACCCTTTTTCAGCAACTTTCTTTATCATCCAGCCAACACGCTTTTCTATCAGCCTATTGCCCTATCAGCTACTACGGAGTATGCTATGCACTTCCTCGTTGCCCATGCTTGATTGTGATTCGATGATCAAGAGACCCGCTCCGGTTCCCCTCAGTCCACGTACATGCAAAGTGGAAGATCATCAGGCAGGGAGGTGACAATTGACAACTCGACAGCTGATCGGAACAGTAGATGGGTCGGACCGACCTTCCACACCTGGCTATGACAAAGCTGAGTAGAGTGCAGGCCTACTATTTATCGACTACTCTACTATTCACCACCCTATATCGTATTGTGTACTAAAAACTAGGCTCTAGAGGTGTGTATATTCTGCATGCTATCAATAGATTACATACGCAGGATAGCAGAAGGGGTAACTTGATAGAGTGATGGCGCGATTATACAAATAGCGTTTGATGTTTGTTTACTCGTTGGACAGAAATTGCGTAATGGTTAGACTCCTTATATTTTTCGGGAATTAAGAAATGGTAAATTTGAGTCGTATACGAACGAGATATAGAGGGGGAGCAGGGTCATAAACAACTCCTTGTTGCGTAGTTCCAATTCACGGGAAGACATCCCCTTCGAAAGGCACGGGAGGTTCATGTAATATTTCGCTGATATTTATTTTCCTCGATGAGTTTATTGAGTCCGCAGGATAATTAGGATAGAGGGCTAGTCTGTTGGATTGCAACCCCTGTTGCAAAGCTCTCCATTCTCATGGCCACTGCTAGTGAACACCACCAACCTTAACATCTTGTCTACGTTCCTAATGCCTATATCAGGGTGGTATAATGTAACAATCGCCAGCGGTCGAAATTTTCCGTTTGCCAGCTAAGTGCAATAAGACCCCAACTACATAATGGAGGAAAAAAAAAAAAAAAAAAAAAAAAAAAAAAAAAAAAAACACACAAAAGTTAAGATAGGGTCAGTAGATAAAAAAGGTATTATAAAGCTCGTGAAAACGCCTTTGCAATTCCTGACTTCCCTTTCCAATCCCGTTTCGCCCTACCAGCGCCCAATTTTCTGAATTCTGGAGAGGGCAATACATCCCCCGCAAGGCCCAACTGCCCATATCCGCTGCCGCTACTCATCAAAGACGCATGAAGACGAGCAGTATCCTCGACTCTAAACCCGTCTGCATTTGTCAGAACACTCTGCCATAGAGAATTTAGCTGCGATGTCCACGTTTCCAGAGCTTGTAATCGTTCATGGTCGTCGGGCCGATTGATGACAACGGCGCCGGTTTCCTGGTCAATTTTCGCATCTGGGATCTTCTGGTCAAGGATTAGGAAGCTGAGGATATCCTGGACTTCAGGGATGGAGATCTTGATTTGTTTGGAAATGAATGCTAGGCTGAAGCAGGTATAGGGAGCTATTAATTTTAGGACAGCTTTGGTGCGCATATTGCGGCTTACTTCGTCGATGTTCTCGGCTATGAAGGGGTCTGAGAGGACGTCTGGGTTATTCCGGAGGATTGCTTCGTAAGCGTGGATGTCGTCGCGCTGGAAGGCGTCGACTAGGTCAGTCATGGCAGATATCCGCGGATCTGATTTGTATGGTTTGGTTTCTTGGGAGTCAAAGGGGTTGATATTGGACTTCATTAACATGGTCGTCAAGACAAGGTACTTTAGGACCTGGATCCTCTGCATTGAGCCCGCTTCATCATAGTTCCGGAACGATTCGAAGAAATCACTCTGTGCCTCCTTCCAGTTTTCTTCGCTCATGTGCATTTTCCCGCCGCATTCGCGAATTATTCCCATGATCTTCGGGTGTGGGACAGCGGACCGCACAGTGAGTGCCCTCTGATAGAGAGCTTTTAACCGTTTGTTGTTCTTCGTATCAGCATACATCTGGATTTCCAGAGCATAGACTTCCAGTGAATATGTCCCCTTAGCTGGATCATCTGTTCCATCCTCCCGCTGACATGCTCGATGTAGCTCCTTAACTTTCTTGCTTAGCAGGCCGTACTCTCTGCGATCAAGCCAGAGTCTCGCTAGCTTGATATTAGTCTTCAGCCAAAGCCGTTCATTGTTGGTATTCTGGAAAGAGTCGAGCGTTAGGGAGTAAAATTTCTCCATGCAGTGGTACGCATTTGCATCATCAGATCCCTTTTCAATGTAATCCAGCATGTTATTAATCGATTTCTCGGAGTAGTTTCGCGTGACGGCGGATTTAATGTAGGTGAGCAGCTCGCGGTAATGTTCAACGGCCTATAAGCATTTGCGATAAGTTACATCATCCGCACAGATTCAAGATAGAGGGCATAATCGACACTCACATCCTCATATCGACCAAGCTTAAATTCTAGTTTTATCGCCTGCTTTAAACCTCTAAATCCCCTTTAGATGGTCAAGGAGTTTTGCTGTCAGCGGAGCCCCCTTCCAATTTCAAATATTCTTACAAGGAAAGCGTACCAGTCGCCTTTCTCCTCTTCTAGAGCAGGTACCTCTAAGAATTCATTAATGGCTTCTTCTGGGTTATCCGCTTTAATCTGCTTCGCATTATAGTATTTATTTTCGATCCCGATATCACCAGCCTCATCGTCATCGGCGTCCTCATACTCGAAGTCATATCTATATTAAAATGGTTAGTGGTTGCAGCAGGAAGCTGGCGACGAGATAGATAACAACGTACTCCTCCTGGTCAGAGTCCTGCATAAAATCGTCATCCGACATCTTAAAGGAATATGAGGTTGTAACTAGCCCACAAGGCCCGTGTTAATTGGAGATCACAAGCTTTTCCGCTGGAGAATTCGGATTGCCGGGGTGCAGGAGTAAGAATCAAGATTCTCTAAGCTGGCGATGTAGGAGAGAAATATCCACTGGTCAAGGTATGTGTTGTCTAGTGTTCAGTATAACTATCTGCACAACATATGTATGAAGGCATTAACAACAGGCGGAGGAGTGGATGAGCGATTGCCAAGACGCTATTTTGTTTAAGGACTAGTGCGGCTCTTATCCACTTGCATTCCGCCGCCGCGTCGATTATTTTCTGGGGAAGTATAAGTATATCCCTCTTCGAACGACCAGCTCGCGGTCTAGTCCATGGGTTTTTACACCATTCGCATTCCTACACAGCGCCAAAATGGGAGGCGATCTCAATCTTAAGAAGTCCTGGCATCCCGTGCTCCAGAAGAACCAGGAGCGGGTATGGCTAGAACAAAAGAAAGCGCTCGAAGAGCGCAAGCGGATCGAGCAGATGATGAAGGAGCGGCAGGAAGAGAGACAGATTCAGGAGTTACAGGAAATGCAAGAAGCAGCAGGCGGAAAGAAACGACTAAGCCGCGTGGATTGGATGTACTCGGGGCCCGCAGCGGGACAGACAGGCACAACGGAGGAAATGGAAGGCTATCTGCTGGGCAAACGCCGCATCGATGATCTGATCAAAGGCTCAGAAAATTCTAAACTACAGAAATCGTCCACGGAGGACTCATTTATGGCCCTTCAAAACGCGAATACCGCGAGGGATACGGCTGCAAAAATACGAGAAGACCCGATGCTTGCTATAAAGAAGCAAGAACAAGCCGCTTACGAGGCGATGATGAACGATCCCGTGAGAAGGAAGCAGCTACTCAAAGCTGCAGGTGTTGATACTACACAGTCATCAGCAAAAAGTCGAAAGCATCGGAAACATCGGCATAGGGACGATGAAAAAGAGGAGCGAAGTTCAAGGCATAGATCACGGCGGAATGACGATAAAAGCGACAAACACAGGTCCAGGAGACATGACGAGGAGGATGACAGACGAAGCCGCCATCGGAGACACCGATCACGCAGCCCGGTCAGATCGCCATCGCGATCGCGAAGTCCACCCCCTCGCTATCATAGATCAAGGCGCTCATCATCTCCCTACCAAAGACGACAGTCATACTCTCCGCGCCCTCGTGGCCGTTCGCGGGAACGTTCGCCCTACCAACCTGGAGAGAAGTCCCCACGCTCGAAGAGACAGAGTTGGCATCATTCACGAAGGAAATCACCTCCGCCACCACCGCGTTACAGGGCCGATGCCGCTCCATCGATGGACGGCAGACCAGCTACAACCGCAACTACCTCTACAAATGATGAAGAGCGTATGGCCAGGCTAGCAGCTATGCAGCAAAGTGCGAACGAGCTAGACCAAGCTCGCGCTACACGTCTAGCTGCCGCGGAGGAGCGGGAACGGGAGGAGCGGGAGGCAGAGGAGGCGGCTCGGGTTCAGTCGAGCAAGTATGGTGGCAAGGGACGGTTCGTGAGTGGGTTGAATCGGCGTGCTGGAGAAATCGATCTTGCGGATAGGCTCCGACGTGGCAGGAGGAATATCGAGAAAGAGCAGGAGGCTTTCTAGGATATGTGGCCTTGTTTGGTTTTATGATGATAATGACTTGAATGGAATTTGCTTTGATGGCTGGCTGGCGCTTTACCTCGGGTGCATTAATAGACCTTGCGATATCCACTTCGTTGACCGTTTGACCCATCTTTGGCTATTCCGTTTACATTGTTTCTCCATTACCCTCACGTTCCCCGCCTTTGACGTACGCTAGGTATTTGGCAAAATGTTCTTCATCCAGGAAAAGGTCGGATATAACACATGGATAAGGACAGGAGTGCATTCTAAACGTCTGAGTGGACATTTTCTTATTTTCGGCACCGTACCTTAATTTCAATTTCATCTTTTTCAAGACCAGCATTAGCCCCTGGTGCCTTACTAGGGATCTATCCATGTCTTCACATCATCCATCCACCTTTATTAAAATAGATACCGATCTCGCCTGATAAATAGTGACACAACGAACCTTCATCTTTACTTTTCTGTCCAATATTTGTTACACTTGTCCTCTTTTTTACTCGACTATGTCAATGAACCAGCTTTTGTCTAAGTTGTATATCAATTCCACCCACTGACGTAGTTCGTAGGAGGCTCATCACTAGAATAAAATTATTTCGCACATTTCTGCGATGTCCAAATTTCAGATATTACTCATGATCGTTGGTACCAATAAATAGTTGAGCGATGCCTGGCCGTTCCCCGGAGAGATATCTGAAATTAGTGGCTGGCCCTAAGTTGTTTCGGGGGGAGGACGGTTGCTCACAAAGCTGGCGGCCGCTGGGCTTGGGCTGGCTCTAGCTGAGATTAGGCGGGGGCTTTAACTGTATGCTGCCTAGCGGCCTGTGACTTCCAGGCATTATTAGTGGCGAAAATCTTCTGTCCGGAGGCTGAGATAGCGATGTCATCAGCCCGTGCTTGCTAGTTCGCTTCTCGACACTCATTTAGCATTTAACTCTCCGCCAAACATTCATTTTCAATACACATCTCGATATCATACTTCTCTTTATACTAACGTTCCCTTATATACATATTTATTCTTCTTGCTTGCCCTCTACCATCGGCCCCATTCGCGTCCTGTACATCCGTACGTCCGCCCACCTATTTCCAGTCATCGACCCCATCGTCCCCCATCAGCCCGGGATCATCCACAGACCACTACTAGCCCGAGAAAAATAAATTATATCTACCCCTTATTCATACCCCATCCCAATTTACACCATCCTTACTCCGCCGTAGTCGCCGGTTCCACCTCACCCGTCACGATGAGTTTATGCCGGCGGGACAAGACCGTCCAGCGCAAACTGGTTCTCCTGTGAGCCCGGCACCATCCTCCCCCGCACCCGATAAGCTGGACACACAAAGTCGTTGCTGTCATCCTGCGTTCCTCTCTAGCCTTATGACGCGCTTTCATACCGCTTACTCTGTCGTATTAAGTGACCTCTGGTTGGCTAACATGGGATTGATGGGTATATAGGGGTGACGGCGCATGCGGTAAAACATCGCTGCTGAATGTCTTCACAAGAGGGTAGGCACATAGTATTCCCCCTGCTCCCGGGGAATCAAATCCACAGCGTTCCACATCGCGCTTTGGATTGGCCGGAAAATCAGAAAGAAAATGAATGCAGCTTTGAATACGTACTGATCGTGTTGTGTCGCACAGATTCTTCCCTACAGTCTAGTAAGATGCCACACAATTCCAATTATCTCCCTTGTTATCCTGCCGTACAGGCGTCCCTATGGCTCGAGAAAAGCATATCAGCGTTGACCAAAGTGTTCTAATGTGTATTCTCTGAAATTGCAGTGAGCCAACTGTTTTCGGTACGAAACAACCTATTCTCTATTCCTTTGCGAACTTCCCTACTAACTGGTTGGATTAATAGAAAACTACGTTCATGGTAAAATACACGCCTGTCGTCGATTGTGGCATATCCAACTTCGACAGGAAGGCCCAATACTGATGTTCTTATGATTTTAGATATCTATGTCGATGGCATTCATATGGAATTGTCTCTATGGGATACCGCTGGACAAGAAGAATTTGATCGCCTCCGTTCTCTATCGTACGACGACACACAAGTCATAATGCTATGCTTTAGCGTAAGCTTCGGCCTTGCCTTCCTTTTCTTGATTGAGCCTATTCAGCTTCTTCCTTCTAAAACTTTGGAAAAAATGTGGATGAAAATAAAGCAGCGCTAAAACTGGACGGTGGACAAACATAGGTTGACAGCAAGGACTCACTTGAGAACGTCGAAACGAAATGGATGGCGGAAATCGCGGAACATTGCGCCGGAGCCAAAATCGTTCTGGTCGCGTTGAAATGCGATCTGAGAGAAGAAACGGACGAAAAAGATGGCGATAATTCAGAGTCGCAACCCACGGGGAAACCAATCGTCAAGTATAACCAGGGACTGGAGGTTGCGAAAAAAGTTGGTGCTCTAAGATATCTAGGTATGGTCACGACTTTTTTTTCGCGGTTTTGCTCCGTGTGGCACTGAAACAACTGAAAAATTAAAAATTAAAACCGGCTAACTCTACCCTTACCTTGCTATGATAGAATGCTCGGCCATGCGAAATCGCGGCGTCAACGAAGCCTTCACAGAGGCTGCCAGGGTGGCACTGTCTGTAAAACCTTCGAAGTCATCCGAGAGAGCTGGCAAATGCATCATCATGTGATGAAAGCGCTTGAACCAGAGACTTGAAGTCCCAGAGATATCCCTCTCTGTGCACCCTCTAACAGTCACGTTTATGGTCCTACTAACATGCAATTAGCTTCTCTCTCCCTTTCCTGCGCCTTATCATCATCTCCCGCCTATCTTTTCTGGTCCACCCAAGTCAGACCTGACTTAGAGATACGACAGCTCCGCCATTTCTTTATTCTTCCTTATCCACCCTACCTTTACGTATATGGCGAGTGTTTCAATTCGTTTCTTCTTTTGCTTTAACTTTCCTATTCACTACAACCCCTCGTTGTTAGCTTTGGAGTTCTGAAAACATTTTTGCTTCCTGTTTCTTTTTGAATGCAACATCATAATAGAGCAAAGCATACATCAATGGGAGCGCCGGATTGATACCAGTTTGCTTTTTTCTCTATTAAATTTTACTTGTTTTTTTTTTTTTTTTTTTTTTTTTTTTTTTTTTTTTTTTTTTTTTTCTTTTTGTTTGCTTTGTCCTTTGCTCTCCAACTCTTCTTGACAGCCAACCCCAGTGTACAAACCTTTATTTTAATTACTGATTATATTCTGTCTTGCCCTATTCTACTGTGTTCATTTCAGTTCCCCTGCCTGTGCAACAAACTCATTTTGGTTTGTTTATAATTATTTGTATATATTCCTCATATATTTGTAGTTTTTGGATTCTCTACAAAATATTTTGTATGTTTTGTTATCATGTTAGCTTGCACTCACTCCACTCTGCTTCCCAATGATTCATCCATCTTGTTGAGGTTCTACATGAATATAGCTTATGTCCGGCTTATATTTATTGCTCTGGCCACTTCTTGAAATCTACGGAGTATACAGTCACCTATTCAATTTCAATCTATAGAAATGTATGTTGATTTACAATATCTAAATATTATGGTCTTGAATAGTAATTGGGGCATATTTTGTGCGAGTTCACTACCTTTTGAAGGGATTGAAGAAAGAGCATAGAAACCTTTTATCTCAGCTACTCATCTGATGCTGTCACTGATACATACTCCTCATGATCATTAGTTAGATATTGAAAGTCTACCTGTTAAAATTGCATTTCTTCTGGTTCTCTGGATATATCTATCCACATGTTATAAACCCCATTGCTAGTCCAAATTACGCCTGCGCAATATTTGTGATTCTTATAAAGTTAGAGAACAAAAAAAAGGAGAAGGGTATAGAGCTCAACTAAAAGCAGACCTCCTACTGTACAGCAACGGGGGATCTCTCTCGCTCCTATGTCCCGACATCCCCAAGCACGTCCCGCTCCTCAATGTGATAAACCTCATCAATTCCTACTCCCCCACCCGTTTGGCAACAACAATCCACCGCCTGAGCAGTCCCAACCTCATTAACCCGCCTAACAAATGCATCCGCAAACCTCTCTGCAACCTCCCTCATAATAGCATCACCATCATCGGCATCAAATTTCACCCCACAACCGACTATACTCGTCACCTCCCTCCCTTCCAAACCACACGCGACAATCTGTCGGAAATACCACATCGGCTCCTCCGTCACATTCAACCCGATGCCATAGCTACTCACATTCCGGCGCAGATGCACGCCCACCGCCGCAATCTTCTTAGATAAATATCTGTTACCTTCGTCGCCTTCCCGGCTCCTCCCATTGTGTTCCCATTGTGATCGTGACCGTGACATATCCACCCAAACCCCCGGGTCCTTCTCACTCAACCCGGCCCTCTCCACCCCGTACCCGGCCAAAACATCCAGGACACTCCTCTCCAACAACCGTATATGCTGGCGCGGGCCTAGGCGCAACCGTCGTAGATCGAGGATTGTGTATGCGACTAGCTGGCCGGGGCCGTGGTAGGTGGTTTGCCCACCGCGGAGTGTTGGGTGAAATTCAGCGACCGCGGGGTGGGTTGGGGTAGGTGTTAGGAGGTGGCGGATGGAGTGCAGGGGCTTGGGTAGGTTGAGATCGAGGGTTGGATGAGGGTTCGCTGAAGGGGTCGTGGTGGCGGAGATTGTGGCAGGTAAGTCGCGGCGCCCGGTTGTGTATACGGGGCGAGGGGTGAAGGTCAGGATAGTGGGATCTGGAGGGGGTGGTGGCTGCATGAGAGCGGGAGAGGTCGAGGAGGCGTCATGGAGCTTTTTGTGAGCTAGGAGGCGGGAAACAAGAATCTGTTGAAGGTGAGAGGCGTGCGTGAAAGGGACGACGTTGGGAACGTGGAGATGAGCGAGGCGCATTATAGCGGAGCGGCGAGCGGAGGCGGAGAGAGGGAGGAGGGATGATCAGAGCAGCTAGAGGGCTCTTCTGCCCTGATTTGAGAAATAGCTACAATGGGATTAAATTGACAATGGGCATAATATGTCAGCACATATATATGGCTCTCAAGGTATTTATATGTCTCTGGTATATAAATAGGCGCTCATTGCAGTAGATTTTAATGATTTCCCCGCGTTTTCCGTCTCAGAAAGGAAATGTTGAAGCTTGAAATTCCTGGCCAATCATAGTCCGACGGAGTTAAACTGTCACGTGCACTCTATCTCCGGAATTCAGCCATTACGTAATTCGGCCTCAACCAACTCTCCGCTTCCAAACCTCTGACATCGTTCAAGTTTCGAAGCTTCAAAGAAACCATGGGAAATCTGCAACTTACCTAGTGAGACCTTTCAGCTGCCTGTACCCCTAGAGATGTACAGTCGCTGCAATGTAAGTGGCTCACCTAGCGCACTTTCTAAAAGTCTTGTACCGGCAGCACTAATATGTGGTATTTAGGGTTGATCTACCAGTGCACGTCCGCTTGCGCAGCGCGATCATAAGGAAAGATGTCTTGCTGGTCAAGCGCATCATAAAGAATAACCCCAGGTTCCTGGAGAACCCAAACTTCGAAGATAAGAGCAATACTTCGTTGCATCTCGCGGCGATTCTTGGAAACCTCGAAATCATTGTACTTCCCCGCATCTTCCAAACTTTTGTGTACCCCTTTTATAGATCTCCAACTAAAGCACCAACTTGACCCAGAAACTCCTCGTATCATTCGGCCACGACTCATGTGCCCCTAAAATATTGGAAACTGGCTTCGATGCTGCCCCCGGCATCAGCCTGAACACAGATGGGGCTACAGCTCTCCACCTTGCAGCTGCGCATTCCCACGCCGCCTGCGTTCAATACCTCTGCACTCAGTTCCCCCAAACCATCGACCGGCCTGACCATAAGGGCATCACACCTCTCATGCTCGCAGCTCAAAGCTCCAACCCCTCCCACCCTACACGAAGCACATGTCTAATTCCTCCAAAGCAACGTCCACGTTCCTCCTCCAATGCAGCAGAAGACACTAGTACGATCGCAACGCTGCTCAGACAAGATGCGTCCGTGACGCTCACAGATAACGTGGGCAATACCGCCTTACATTATGCCAGTGCATGGGGGAATCTGAAGGCATTCCGATTGCTGGTATCAGCGGGCGCGCCTCCCTTAGCTCTCAATCATGCCATGTGCACACCCGCAGACTATGCACTGAGTGTACAAGCGGGCGTGTATTTCCGCAGCCTGGTCTCAGAATTCGAGCGGCTGAAAGCCGAATCTCCACAGCTACCGCAACAACAGCAGAAAATGAAACTATCATTAAAAGTCAATGATGGCGATTTGAACCGGTCACCCACGGGTGTATCAACCCCACAAAGGAACCTATCGCCTATCTCCCCAACAGAGATGCGGTTGGCTAGCAAAACGGGCCTGAGCGCTTCGAGGCCAGGGATGACTACCCCGTCTCTAGGTTCCGTGCGGTTAATTACTCAGGAAGATGGTAACGATATGTTCCCTCTAGATCCGCCGTTGACGGCAAGGAAGGTTAGCGTGCCGATGACGAGCAACCCGATTGCGGCGACAGGACCTTATGCGGAGTTTCGTCGAGGCTCGAGTTGAGAGGTCAACCTCAAATTTTCAATCCATGGTAGTTACTGTGGTTGGTTGGTATACTGCGCACACGTCGCAAAACTCTTCACATACGGATATATATTGACCTGCCCGATGCGCCGCGAACCCGGCTTATCATTGGAGCAAAACGAGAAGAGCTATCCCCTTCTGTGCGGCTATTGGTGGAAACTATTGCCGGCTCACCATCCCTCCGCACGACATGTGTACATGCATATACCCATGCATGCAAGCCTGCCTCATACAACCATTATAATGATCACATCTGCCTCTGCAAATCATGTTGTAGGCAGGCAAATTCAGCTTTCCAATTTAACATTCTCAAGATCTCCGTGGGAACAACTCAAGTCCAAGCAAGATATTCTCATCAGTAATCGGACAATGATTATATATTTGACAAACATTTGTAAAAAATAGGCATGTTTCACAGATTATTTTTCTCATTTTTTGTGAACTATTATCTCAAGAATTTTTTTTCCATCATATTTCTTTTATCTACATATATAGTTAACATTTATATTGATGCTCAAGAGGCAGCAGAGCTTATTATTACACTACAAGTGACTCTGTATCTAAGCTATTGAAGATGTAAATAATACAATTTTCTCTTATCTCTTTTCTCTCTTTTCTCTGCAACTAACTTATTTTTAAATAAGTTTTCTAGTTGCTAACTCCATTAATGATATCCTTCCTAACCGCCCGTGGCGCCGCCTGAGCTGTATACACACATATCAGCATGCCTGCGTTGAGCAAATGAATCGGGACTGGACGTAAAAGCATGAGGGGAAGGAAAGTTCACGGATTGCTCAGTACAATACATATATGTATATATATATATATATGATGATAATAATAGTAGGAGTAATAATAGTAATATAACAATGATTAAGAAAAAAGAGGAAAAGTAATAGAGACTCTAATAAACCACCACCACAACCCGCGACCCCGAGCGACATGCTTTGTTCTTTCTTTCTTCTTTTCTCTAACTCAAGCTCTATTCGTACACACGCCCGCAAGAATACAAATACACAGAATATATGCCCACATACGATCACATTTCCCGCCGTTAAACACCGTCCGCTTTGGGTTGGCTCACTTCTTTTTTCTTCCTTCTTTTTTTTCATTTCATTTTTTTCAATCATTTTTTTTTTTTTTTTTTTTTTTTTTTTTTTTTTTTTTTTCCCTTGCACTTTCACTTTCTCCTCTTAGTGAGCTTCACACACATCTCAACCAAGCCCGCCTTCGCCTCGGTGTCAGGGAGGATGCTGATGGCCTCGATGGCCTTATCTGTGTATTCCTGCGCGAGGGCGCGGGTTTGCTCAAGGCCGTCGGATTGGGCAACGATTTGGCGGGCCTATGTTTTGATTTTTGTGTTTAGTATTTATTCATTATTGCGTAGATTCGATGGGAATAAAGTAAACAGGTAGAACGTAGAACAATACCACTCACCAGCTGCACATCACCCTCCCCACTAAACTTCCTCCCCACCAGCGCGCCCAACTCCGGATTCCCCCTCCAGGCAAAAAGCAAGGGCGCCGTCGCCAGCCCCAGCTCCAAATCCGCACCAGCAGGCTTGCCCAACTCCTCCCCGCTAATCGTATAATCCAACATGTCATCCACAAGCTGGAACGCTAGGCCCAGATTGCGCCCATACGAGTACGCCGCCTCCACGATCTGCGGTGACGAATGGCCCAATAGCGCCGCCGCCCGGCACGACTTGCTGATCAGGCTCGCGGACTTTAGGTACGTCTTTTGTAGGTAGTATGTGATCGTCTGCTCGGTGAAGGACGGGTTCAGCTCGTCGCGCTCCGTGTTCTTCAGTTGCATGAACTCGCCCTCGATCAGGTTCGCGATGACCGTGGACAGCAGCTCGATGACCTCCGGGTCGCGCAGGCGGGCGAGCGCAACCGACGCACGGCCCAGGAGAAAATCACCGGCCAGCACGGCCATTTTGTTCCCGAATTCCAGGTTCGCGGACACGGCGGAGCGCCGGGTGACGGCGTTGTCGATCACGTCGTCGTGTAGCAGGGAGGCGGTGTGGATTAGTTCTGTAATCTCTGCCAGCCGCCGTTGGGCGGGGAGGATGTCTGTAGTATTCCCGCCGTCGGCGTCGCAGTCGGCGTCAACGTTGCCTGCCAACCCATTGTAGGCCGCCTCGCTTGACGACGGGGAGGTGGAGGAGAGTAATGCGCTCTGATCCGGGTTCGTATCGGCCAGTATGGCGGGGGATGTAATGGCATCGTTGATACCGGCGGCACTAACGAAGGGGACCTGGCGGGCGGTCTTGGGCGCGTGGGCGGTCGCCTGCGACATGAGCAGGACCAAGAGGGGCCGTACGTGCTTGCCTTCGCTTGATGTGTAGTATTTTGCGACACGGTCGAGGAGCGGGTGACCGGAACCGAGGAGCTGGCGGATGTTCTTTTTCATGAATTTAAGTTCTTTGGCGACGATGCGAAGCGGGTCGATGGTTATGGGGACGCCGCCGGGCGTGCCCGGGGCGCGGGGGGATGTTCCCCGTGAGCGTGGTGAAGTCGAGGAGGAAGGGGGTGACGGTGATTGTGGTAATGGCGGAGGAGGGGGGGGAGGGCTATCCTTCGAGAACAGGTTCTGAGCGGCGGAGACGGCGGAGCCGAGGGCTGACTGGTTTTTTCGGCGGGAAGGGTGGTAGCTGCGGGTGTTGTAGGGGAGCTTGGGGGATGAGCGCGAGTTGGCGCTGGGGAGGCAGCTGTATATGAGGCATTGCGAGCATATCAGAGCTTTTGCTGCTCGTGCTGCGGCTGGGGAGCGGGCGGGATGAGCTGTGCGGAGGAGCAGCCCATAGGGCGTGAGGAGAGTTGGGCGAGCTTGCATGGCAGCTCGACGGACGGCGGCCGGGCTCCCTGGGTTGGTAGATTGCTAGAGGGGCATGTATATGACTCAATTGAGGTGGGGACAGTTGGTGAGATCAATTGAGGGGTGTTTCGTCGTTTGTTCGATGTATTTTTTCAGCAGGACGAGTTGGAGCCGGGGAAGATAAAATACATAAAAGAGGAAAAAAAACCGAGTTGGGATTATGATAACAAGGCACTAGATATAAATATTTAACTAAATAGCACTAGGGAACAACAAAACATATCGCAAACACACACAACACTCGGTTTTGCTCACAGCAGGATATCGAATCTGCTCCCGTAGTCAACGTCATTCGTCACTCTGGCCTCATTTAATATTGACTGCGTTTCTGGCTGCGATTTGGCCGTATCAATTCCCCCAACCCAGCTCTGACTGTTATTAGTGAGTTAAGACTTCCGCAGATGTCCGCCGCATAAATACACTCCGTACTTCTGAATCAAATACTAATTTAAAGTAAATTAAATAAATATATAAATATATATAAATATAAATAAAACAAATAAAAATAAACCAACAATTTCGAGGTAAATCTAGGGACAACGACTGATGAGTGTTAACAACTAACTATATATGTAGAGAACGTCCAGCACCGACAGAGAAAAAAAGGTAACATGCAATACAAATATCTGTTGTCAGAACGAATGAACAAGTGGGAAAACAGAACCCAGGCAAAAAGCAAAATATGCCATACATAATTGGTTCACTCGGACGATAATGATTGTACAGAGATGGATACATAGACAACAACCACGATCTGTGATGTATTTCGCCCGCCTCCACCTTGTCGGTGAGTCGGTCGTCAGTCCGTCCGTCCGTCCGTTTGTCCACTCGGGAGCATGGGTTTCTGCTCTTCCGTATATACGAGCAGTCCCCGTCATCGAGACGCAAAAAGACGGGGCGAGAGAGGCGCCATGGAGAGAGAGGGAGGGCACGCTGACTTTTTTTCCCCCCGGCTCGGTAAAGGAGAAAAAAAAAAAAAAAAAAAGCGATGTTAAAAAAAAACACAAAGAATGAAATAAAATGAGGAGAAAGCTTCTTAAAGAAGCGGTAGGTAGGAGTTGAAGTGAGGGTCTGAAAGATTCTCAGCACTAAGAAATAATGCTTTTGTCTGTTTCGCTCCCCGATTAATAAAATATAGTACCAATCACAGTATCAATAAATACCATGTACCACACCACACACCATTCAAATCTGTTCAATCCATCCATCCGTCAATCAATCAATCAATCAAGCCGACTTTCACCCTCTTCTAAGAAAACAAAAATAAAGAATCAAAGTCCAGAAAATGGAAGAGGAAACAACTAGATCGCGTCAAAGTCTCCGCCCGCATCATCATCGTCCAAGTCCCCTTCGACAATCTCCTTGGCCAGCTCCCGCTCACGTTCCCGCGCTTCCTGTGCATTCTTCAGTTCGAGCCGATGTTGGTTCATAGGGAATCTCATGGCCTGTATTATTTTGTTGTCTCCAGTCAGTATCGAACTATATAAGAGAGGTAGCCGGGAAGAATAACCATACCTTAACACTCTCGTCATGGAGATCCAAACAGAACCGGATACGCTCATGGAAAACCTCACCGGGTTCTCCAGTTGCATACACATCTCCCACTTCCTTGCTCTTCATATACCCATGCTCATGATCCAGCGAAGCCTCGATTACACCATCACGGATAGCCTTGGCGACGATATATTCGGCCGACTCCTCACTATCTAATCCCAGACGGAGACAGATATCCCGAAGAGAAATGCGCGTATAAGCCAGTGACATCATACGGATCCCCGTCTTGATGACATTCTGTCGAAGACGTAGGACAAGCGTGTATGTGCCGTCTCGTCGGAAAGTTGAACTGTGTTTCTGGACGATGTTGAGGAATCCGTCTAGGTCACCGATGCTGACAGCCTGCACGAGCAGGAAATAAGGATGCATGGCTCGTTCGATGTTCGGTTGGCGGAAGATCGCGCGGTCGGGAATATCGCCCATCAATAGCTCGACGACAACGAGGAGCTTACTGGCCGCCTGGTAGAAACCACCGGCGGTGTGGCTTGAGGGAGATTTGCGGGTGGCGCCAATCAGATGTTCATGAGCCTCCGTATACTGCAACTGGATGGCACGGATCCGGCCAAGGTAGTAAAGATACCGAGCGATCTGGTTGTTGGGTGCTCCAGGTGGGAACTCAGAACGTGACACGAAAAGGTCTGCTTGAGAAATGTGCGAGGTGGACAGGTAATTGCGCAGGAGGAGGGTGGTGACGGTTGCCTGGATATCTTGGTCCTTTCGCAGTACAGAAGTTCGTAGTGCCTGAAGGAGTGGCTGTCGGATGGAAATGACGGCTGCTGCCGGAGACGGGGGAAGCGGGGAAAGTTGTTCGTAGAAGAGGGAGTAGTAAAAGTAGACGCGAGCAGCCAGAGAATCCAAGGTTCTCCGATTGTGCGATCGCACCAAGTCAACAAGACTGCTGGAGAAGTTTGCGCCATGCTCGATCTGCTTCTTGTCATACAGATAAATCTGAATAAGGATGGACAGATAGATGTCAACCTCGGGAAGCACGTCGTGCGTAGCTGATCCCTTTCCAGGAGTCTTTGATTCACCATCGATATCCATTGACGAATCCGCGGCAGCATCCGCGAACGCCGACTGCTTGCCAATGGGAGCTAGTAGGAATGATGCCGTGGAATCCGTAGGCTGATATGTTTCTACAATGGCCTGGGCAAGAAGATCGGCAGACAGCTGTTTCCGCATCGACGATATCGACCGCAACACTCGCAATGTGAACCGGGGATCAAAATGAGTAACGGCACGTTCGAGCAACGTAAAATTGCTTTTGATAGCTGTTAAAAAAAAGGGAAGAGATAACATTAGTCAGTCGAGCCACCCGTTGATGTCATTCGCTATTATAGGGGGCGGGTTTTTCGGGGTAATTATCCAGGTAACAAAATGGAAAGAGGTAAATAAGAAAATAATACCTGATAAGGCCTTCTCTCTGGGATCAATTTGCGCCTCAACCTCAGCCACGCCAGCATCCTCTGCTTCATCCATGGTGACATCTGCCTGATGCTGCTCTGGTTCTCCCGATAACCTGGAGCCCTTGGAGGGTGGCACCACGACGGTCATCCCCTCATCACCCTCACCTCGTCCTCCTCTTCCTCCACATTGATTCGGCTGTGTAGCAGACCCGTTGGTGTTGGCATCATCTTCTGCCATCTCCACGTCCTCCGTCCCGTTCACATTGTTGACGCCATTCTCGACAGGATCCGAGGCCCCGTTGGTGTGGGGAGCAGTCTGATCGTTTTCAGCGCCCATGTTCTTCGTAGAAGATGTGGGAATGGAGCTCGAATTGGGGGTGGATGTTGAGCTAGGAGTGTTGGAGGCAGGTGTCTTCTTGCCGGATGTCGCGGTTGTCTTCCCCCGAGCAGCAGATCTAGTGGTAGGAGGAGCAGGCTTATCTTTGGAGCTCTGGGAAGTAGAGTTGGAACGAGGCTTCTCTCCGTTAGCTGAGGTGTCCGACTTGTTGGACCTCAGGGAACGCCTTTCAGCGGGCATATTGGAAGCTCTGAAAGTGAGTAGCTTGTTGGGCGTACTACTCGGCGCCTGGACAGGACTGAAACTGGGGGCTGGCTAGCTGGCAAGCTGGTTGGATGGGAAGCGACGGCAGCAAAGCAAAGGAAGGAGAGATGAAACACAGTACAGCAGTAGCAAAGAGTAGAGGCAGAGACACTGGGAAGAAAGAAGTAGAAGTTGTTGGGAGAGGGGGGGGGGGGGGCTGTGGGTGGTGGTGGATGTGGTGAGCTGGGTTGAACGGGTTGAGCTGGTGGTGGTGATGATGTTGATGTTGATGGTGGTTGACAGAAGACGACGGAAGAAGACACAAGCAGCCTGCGTTGGGTTAGGTTAGGCGGGTTAGGCGGGTTAGGCGGGTTAGGCGGGTTAGGTTGGGCGTGGCGGGTTAGTTAGGGAAGAAAGGTTAGGCTGGGCCGGGTTTATTTTGGCTGGGGACAAGTGGTGAGAAGATGCATTTTCTGACTCAGCAGCTGCTAACGAAGTCCGTACAGTAGGTAGCCTGCTGGTCAGCGGCCATAGTCAGTTGGCAGTGGCGAGGATGGGCTATCACGCTGGTCACTGGGACAAGTTGCGGCAGAGATCAGCTGTGCTTTGCGTAGTCTCTTAAATAATTAGTATTTTTATATCGCCGGTTGCGTAGCTCACATAAATAGCTTGTTGTTGGACCTTACGCGCAGGTCTTGGCGTGGGGACCCACGATATTTATATCTTAGATACATGCAGTAAACAAACCCACAGCCGGCTCAACTACCTCGTTCTTCCCCGGTTAATATCCATATTCACTGCATCTAATAGCATACGTCTACGGAATCTGCACCAATTGAGGCCGGTCTGTAATACAACCTCCGTCATGGGCCTCCTCGAAAGCCATCTGGAGCAGATCTCCCTCTCCGCAGCTGCCATAGCTGACCTCCCGTATGAAACTCACCTTCTATCATTGTATATTTATCACTGCTTAACTTTTATTTTGCACAGCTTCCCCCCTCCCAAAATCTTCGCAAATGCCATGCTAGGCCCCCACGACATCACAACGCTTATCCGTGACACAGAGCCCCACGAACGAGCCCTCTTCTCCGTCGACCCCGCTACCTCGACTTCTTCAAGACAGTCCCAAAGAAGAGCTACCCGTAGAACCACCACTGCTGCGTCTGGATCTGCATTCCCCGACCTAGCCCTACCCCTCCCCGGCGACGGAGGTGACTCGATGGCCAGCCGCATCTATGCCGCAAAACACAACAAGAACCAATCCGCCGTGGCGCAGGTGCTGGGCGTAGATATGGTGGATGAGATTAAGAAGTCTAGAGGTGAAATTAATGTCGAAGTATTGCTCAAGGGCGCGGAGATGTTGTGTAATGTCTAGTGAGTTTAGACATCTATTGATTCATTTTCTTTCGGAAGGATACGTCCGGCTAATCCCTTTTCTTCGTCATTTACTAGCCCCGTCCAAGGCGCCCAAGAACGTATCTCCACCCTCCGCCATCGCCACGAACACCTCTCCACTTCCATCGCACATCTGGAGTCGCGCATTGCGGAGCAAGCTGCGCAGTTGCAGCGCATGAACCGTTCGCAGGATTATTCCAGTGATTACGATATTGCAGATACGGAAAGAGACGTCGGAGTTGTCCCTGCTGAAGCAGTATCGCACGTCACGGAGGAGGACTTGCAGCGCGAGTTACTGGAGATTCGCGAGCTGGAGGAACGGAAGCGGAGGCTGGAAGAGCGGGTGACAGGGATGGAGAGGGATCTGGGCGGGCTGATGAGGTGAACGGATAAGATGGAGAACGAGAAATTTGGGGTTCATTTTTATACATATGTGCGGCATATGAACTTTTATATGGATTTTTACCGCCTAACGCCCGGGGATATTATTTTTATCCTGAACTACAGATCCTGCTGTGGATTGTTTCTAGAGACATCTCTCCTCGTCCGCCATCTCCTACCGATGCATAATGCATATGAGAAAGAGAAACTCAATTGCCCCTGGCAGTACCTGATCTTAGCACTTCGTGCCACGCCCTGCCGGAAGGGGGAAAGATAGTAAGGTCGCAGATCACCCTGTTGGTGATGGATGGGGATATACCTGATTCATTCGATCTTGTGAAAAGACAGCTTCGCCTCGAATATCTCGAACAGCCCACTGCATTCAGTATCATGCATGAAGAAAAGGATTTGGTTTGCTAAACAGAGCGGCAAAATCGCAACGACTCGCCTGCTAGCTGCTTTCGAGGAAGTCAGGCTACTCGTTTGATGAATCTCTTGTTTATAGAGACGGGTTCTAAAAGATAGAGAGCTATGGGTGGGTTTATTCAAAGGAATAGTCATAAAGAAGATGTATTGTTTTATACGTTGGGAAGCTTGTATATCAATATCATCTACTTTTAAGGCCTGCATGTGGGTGGCGTATTTCTTTTGGATATTTATATTTCTGACCCTACCTTTGACCCACCCCAGAAAAGTAGATAGAATTTATTAGATATGCGCTGGGTATGAATATCGAGGCATCTAATATTTCAAGAGAAGATATTTAATCTAGATAGATCCATCTCATCGATATCGCTAGGAAATATAAATACACGCCGGACCCATGCCAAGACCACCGCGCTTGAGGAGCATCCTGATTGGGCAACTTTCAACGTCAACTCTTCGACTTTGACTTCTGTAACGGAGTACAACAGCTAGTAACTTACGAGCATAGCTGACTGATATATTCACCACTACCTCCGCATCGTCCTTGTTATCCTTCCAACTCCCGATATATACCTGTTATCCTTAGCTACATCCTCGAGCCGTAGCTGGAGGCCCTGTCCTTAACACCACCGCTCGGGAGTGCTACTCGCCGCCAAACTGCCATCAAGATGGAACCCTCCGCTCCGTCCAACCCGTCCAACCCGCCGAACCCCCCTCCTAATCCCAATAATCCGAATAATCCTAACAATCCTAACAACCCCAATAATCCTAACAATCCCAATAATCCCAATAATCCACCAAATCAAAGCTCTACTGCCCTCCCCGCCGCCCAGCAGCAGAACCTAATCCGCACCGATCAAGTTCAGAAACTCCCGCACCTGACCGATTCGCAGAAAGCGACCAACACCCAGGTTGTGCGGAGTCTGTGGGAGACCATCAACGCGCATGCTCCGGGTACTGCCGAGTATAACAACGCCCATTCAAAACTAGCCGGCCTCTCACAGACACTCATGCGTCAAATGAAGACGTTTCAGTACAGGCAGATGCAGCTTCAGCAGCAGCAGAAACAGATGCAACAGGTGCAACAGTCGAGTCAGGGGCAAGGACCGATGAAAAATGAAGGCGCCCAGCCAGCCCAGATGCAGCAACAGCAGCAACAACAACAACAGCAGCAGCAGCAGCCGCCGCCGCCGCCACGAGCGCAGCTGGGTCAATCACAGTTTCAACAACTTTTGCCGCAGATACAGGCTAAAGTGAACAGTTTTAGTTTCGTATATCCGCCCAAGATCGATAAGATACAGGTTGAAGCGTGGCTGAATGATGCTAAGTTGCGATATGGCATCGCGTTGCAGAAGCAGGAGTTGGGCAAAGCAAAGCTAGCCGAGTTACGCCAGGCGTACCAGCAGCGTCAGAGCGCGGGGACTTTGACGCCGGAGGAGATGCAGGATTTTAAGAATCGACAGGTGACGGCCAATAAGCTCTATCAGGAGGGAAGTGAGTTCCTTATCAAGTTTAAAGAGCAGCAGGACTCTTTTCGAGCTGGGCAGTCACAGGGGCAGGCGCAAACGCAGCTGCAGCCACAGCAGGTGGCGCAACAGCAAACATCAAGCGTGCATCAAAATAGACCTGGGCTTGGTGGTCCCAGTCCTGTTCCTCCTCCGCAGCAACAACAACCACAAGGTCCAATCGTGAAAACTGAGCCGGGCCTACCTGCTCAAGCGTCCAATGGCCCAGCTCCCTACACTATCAACTCTGCAGTAGCTGCGCGAAACCAGGCAGGTCAAACAACCATGGCTCCTGCCACTTCACAGGCAGGCCAGCTCTCTTCACCGGCACCCGCGCAGAATACCCCTACTTCACAAGTTTCTCAGTTTCCCGGGCGACCTCAGCAACACACCGCTCAAAACCCCCTACCGCAGCCACAGCAGCCGTACACTCAACAACCATCACGAACTGAATCCTCCAGTACTCCCATATCCGCTACGGCAACACAGAACATCCCGGGCCATCCACCAGGCCCACCTCGCCCCCTCTCCCAAGAAGCTGCCTTTCAACAGTCTGCCCAAAACTACTCAAAGTCAACTCAACAACCACCACTCACTCAACAGCAGCAGCAACAGCAACAACAGCCACCGCCACAGCCACAGCAACAGCAGCAGCATCCACAGCAGCCGCAGCCTCCGAACCCCCACGCCCACCCGCAAGGCTACGCGCACAATCGAACTGATAGCAGCTCGCGCAGCGTGCACATGACCATTCCCAAAAACCTGAACGTCAAACCGCCTGAACCTGTCTCCATGGATCCTGCACGCCCTACATTATCTGGTGGGCCGAGCCATGGCGCGATGGGCGCGATGGGCCAACCGGCTATTCAGAAGCATCCTGGATATGTACTTGAGGGGGAGGGCCAGCATGTGCTTAGCAAGAAGATGTTGGATGTTCTTGTGAAGCAAGTTACGGGGGGTGGAGAGGGTCAGGGTCTTACTCCAGATGCGGAAGAGGTATGTTATTTATTTATTGTTGTTTACAGTATACGTTCGCGGCTCGCGTTACTTTCTCCATAAACTATACTCTCACCATCTCTCTCTCTCTCTCCTCTATAATACGCCTAGCTAACATTCAACCCCCCCCAAACGCCGTATAGTTCATTCTCCAAATGGCCGACGACTTCGTCGACGACGTCATCACCGCTGCATGCCGCTTGGCTAAACTCCGCCCAGCCTCCACACTTGACATCCGCGATATCCAGCTAATCCTCGAGCGTAACTATAATATGCGCATTCCGGGATTCTCATCGGACGACCTGCGTACAGTGAAGAAACCCCACCCTACACAGGGCTGGACGCAGAAGATGTCTGCTATTCAGGCTGCGAAGGTTACGCAGGGAAGGGCTGAATAAAATCTTCTTGTTCGATTTGTTTTTCTTGATGGTTGATGAGGGAATTGAACGGAATTTTGGGGAGTGCTGGGGAAGAGTTGGGCTTGGGGTTTTTTGATGTGGGGGTTGGTTGAGGCGTTATGAAGATGTCATTCTGTTTGGCGCGTTTGTCCCAAGCAAATCGGGCGTGAACGACATCGAGGAGCACGTGTCGAGATCATGACCTTTCCATTCCTGTTGGACCTCCTGGGAGGTTTTCTTTCTCTCTCCATTTTCTTCTTTCTAATGTCCATGGGTGGGGTGGGGTGCTGGCTGGAAATTATTATTTTTTTTTCTTTCCCTCTTTCTTATGCCATTTCTCCTTTTAATTATCTTTCCTCTGTGCTTGCAAAACTTCTGCTATGAAAACTCAGGATATGTAATCGGCGAAAATCGGCGTGGTAATTTTTGGATCGTTGGAATGAATGAATGGACGGGCGGATTTGGGATGGGTTGCAAAATTTTCAAGGATTTGCATTCTTATTGTTGTTTGTTTCCTTGATTGATTTGTGTTATGTTTTCTGTTCTTCCTTCTTTTTATTATTTATTTTGCATTTATTTTTATTTTTATTATTTATTTGTTTATTCAGCCGTTTTACCCGCGGATGTACTGTTATCATATATTCCTAGGGGATAGATGATTTATTGAGTGAATGGTTTTATTTAATAAGATCAGGACATGTTACAAGGGGTTCATTCAGTTCTCTGCCAGCCGATCATATAACTAGAGGATGGATAAACTCCCTTCTTGAATGTACTGTACATCACTTATTAAAGAAGCTGAATAAAAAGAATCTAAGTCTATTTAAAATTGTTAAATTAGTGAGAAATATATATATAGTATTTATATTTATCTAAAATAATAAAGATTTTTTTGGCTGTTCATTGAAGATATATATCCACCGACAATTTACCGAGTTAAAAATGGTTGCTGTTGAGTAGATGAAATTTAGGGACTCAGGTAAGGTATATAAATGATATATGTACTGCATATTAGGCTAGTGAACTCTAAACCTAAGTTAAGTGTTAACTAGTTATGTACTCCGTATAGTACATACTAATGCCTATATCATCTACATTGAACTATCGTTGTTTTGAACTCATCGCAACGCCCCGCAAGTAGGTGCATGGCGTTGCATATCTCCAGCCCCGGAGGAACCTACCTACTGAAACCCCTTCCTCAAATTCTCGTATCGACTAGCCGGATAATCCAACAAATTCTCACTGTGATCCAGATTTCCAACCCCCCCTAGGCCATTCACCGTCGTCGCAATCAAACTCCGCTCGCTCCCCACCGGAGCATCACCGCTAAGCTCCCACCACATTCCACCCCCCATCCCCCTTTTGCGAATGTAATCCGCCTTCTGCGCCACAATCGCTGGCGTATCATAACTAATCATCTTCCTCGCATTTCGATCATAGCTCCAACTCGCCTTCAAGTCATCGTCATTCACCTCCTCGCTCCCCGGCTGGGGAAGGACTTTATAATCCCACACCCCAGACTCCCACGACCCCTCGCCGACCCCCTGGAACGGATGCCCGGGTCCATCAGTCTGCTCGAACGCACGGCCATATAGCGGCAGCCCAAAGACGATTTTCTTCGGGTGCACGCCACCTGCGACATATGCGGTGATTGCCTCGTCGGCATTGAACGGTGTCGACTCCGGCACGTCTCTAGACGGGAAAATGTTGGCCATGTGTCCCGCTTTCCTATCCCAGCTCCCCGCAAAGTCGTAGCACATCAGGTTCCAGAAATCGAGATACTTGTCCATATCCGACATGAGCAGCTTTTTATAGTTTGTCTCGCCGCAGGGGACGGCAACGGTCAGTAGCAACCGTCTCCCCTGCGCATGCTGGGCTGAGTAGGCATCCAATGCTTCTCTGGTTTCTTTCAGGAGGCGGACGAAGTTCTCTGCCTGCGCGGCGTCCTGTGGGTATTCCCAGTCGATATCGATGCCGTCGAAGCCGAGATCTGCGAGGAGCTGGACGGCAGTGCGGGCAAAGGTTTTTCGGCCGGTTTCTGTAGAGGCTGGAACCGGGAAGTTGGCGCTGTAGGTCCAACCGCCGATGGAGAGGAGGGTTTTTAAATGTCTATAGTGCTTTTTTAGGAGGTAGAGCTGCTTTATGCAGCCGTAGACGTTCTCGCCTGGTTCTTCCCAGGAGTCGCCGGGATAGCGCTTTTCGACATCGGCCCAGGTGTCGGTTAGGTAGCTGATATTAACTAAGGGGTTAGCTTGGGGGAGTTTCCTTCTGCACGGCGGTCATGGAATGATATTGGACGTACACTTCACCGGAATCTGGTCTAACGTTTGCAAAGGAGTCTGTGATTACATTACGGTTAGAATATAGTTTATATGTAGTAGTTACTTCAACTTTCCGAAAAGAAAGTATATCTTCGTGATATAGTTTCTTCTTTCAACTTCAACTCTTCTACTTACAGAGAATATGAGTGATATAGTTTCCTGGGATATCCATAGGTTGATAATTACGTCCGTAAATACCCTAATAATAAGAGAACGGTTTAGATGTTACTTTCTCCAGAAGCTTATAGCATCCAATATAATGCATAAAAAAGTATGTATAAACAAAACCTATTTGGTTATGGGCCTTGGGAGTCAAAGCTTACCCAATTTGTAAAATACCCAACAGTCCTGAACCCCTCGCTCCCGGGGCTCGGCCCAACCGGCGGCGGAAGAGAAGGCTGCACTGCGGCAGCCGCTGGAACTGGGGGCGGGACTCCTCCAGACAGAAGCGTAAAAACCTCTTGTGGTGGCGGAACATTGGCAGTGGGGGCGGGGAAGGGATCGGCTGGAGCGTCTCCGCCAGGGATATTTAATACCTGGCCAACTTCGATCTGACTGGGGACTGATACCTGCGGGTTTGCAGCAATCAGAGCGTCAAGAGAGATACCGCGGGCAACGGAGATTGCCCACATCGAGTCTCCGCTGGCAACGGTGTAGGTAGACATGGTTGTAGTTTTCGTGGAGGGGAGTGTTGAATGGAAATAGGCAATAATGTATTGAACTATGCGAAACTAGCTTTGACGATTCCCTTAAAGTAGTTACAGTATGAGAGGGGTTGCCTTATATATGCAGTCTGTTGATGGGAACCTCGTTTGACGGCGGCGTGGCTGAGAAGATACAACAAGTTGCGGATTTGGCGGGGCTCGGAAGGCTGAAATCCACTGCAGGGGGTATTTCTATATATTATTATTCGCCGCAGATGGGGCTGGGAGGCCCGGGGAGTGTGCTGCGGATTAGGCGTCTTAGGCGTCTTAGGCCCTGAGTTACCCCTAATTTTTTTTTGTTAAGCTAAGGGGTCTCCAGGCAACACTGGTAACACAGCGTCTTAACTGGTTGAATGATGAATGGTCCGACGTATTGATATTCTAAGCATATCGTCAGGAATATATTATTTCATCTTCTTCGTATAGCTAGATATTATTATTGTTAATAACTCTCACATGCGGGCATAGCCCTTGTGATACTTTCATGGAGATATTTGCTTCTTCTGTAGCTTGTTCAGTACATACATTTTACCCTTTCTAGCAATGACCAAGTCGACATGCATATGTCTGATATTAACCATGTCTAGCATGAGTAGAGTACGATTTTATTCACCTTTTTGGGGCAATATCTAGGCTTTGACTTTGTATACACACCCCCGTAGATTCTCGCCTATAATTCCCCCGCATCATCCGGCCCATCAGCATGAACGAGAGCTATCCAGATGACCACAAGCACTGCAACCCGACCCTGCTCAGCCTTATTAGCCTAGACAACCCCCACAGATGACCGCCGAGCACTGTTTGCGTAGGCTGCCGCTAAGATCGTCGGTTTTGATCATCAACTGTGGCTGATCTTGCTAGCTTTTCACCTGCCAGCCTCAGATGCCAATGCACAAGCGCGTGTTGGCACCAAAATAATTTCGGCGTTAAATATAACCTTCCCACTGCTATGTTTTGCCCTGGTTTTATGTATAGATGCGCCCTTCGTCTTCATTCTCTTGACGCTTTATCTGGTTATCCTGTGCAGAAATTAATGCTTTAATTTTTATTTTTTTATACTTCCGAGATGGGAGACTCCATCGGTGCGCCTTCCTCGGCCCCAGCGCCGACGGCGACGACGGCAAGACGGCCGCAACCGCACCTAGACACCAGGAACCTTGGTTCGGCCCTGCCAGTACCGGACGACCATGGTATGGACGCACTTATGCTTCCCCGGGCTAGGAACTGGAACAGACTCTGACCCCCTATTATATCTTGCACTTGCTGATTGATATCTTTCATCTTTTCTGGAGCAGACATCCATGACCAGCGTTCTCCCGCTCCCTCTCCCCGAGTTGCTGAGGAATTGTCGACTGTTCATGAACCTTATAGGAGATTTAGCGGTAGGGAGCATGATGCCTAACCCTAGTTATGTTGTTCGGCAGAATATAAAGCTTATTATACTCTCCTCACCTCTAGCTCGACACACGCAGAAGCATGATCTTGGCCCAAAATGGCACAAGGAATACTCCGACCTTGACATATTCGCCGGACGGGTCCTGATAATCGATTTTGTTAAACAGGGTGCGTACAGTTTGTAAGAGCTGAGTGGTGTTGGGGATAAAAAGCACAAGGAAGCTAGAGGGGAGGAAGGGGGATACATAAACTAATTTCTTTCTCCTGTGCACATTTAGATGAGTGTAAGGTCGGGATGCGCAAAGTAGCTGCGCAGGAAATTTATGACCTCGAACACCTCCGGAAGGTGTACACCAACCCGGAACGAAATAGCGAAGCCGTGCTGCGCGTCTTTCATGTGCAGAATGCAGAGTGGGCCACCAATTTTCTCCTGCGCAAGTTCAATATCGATAACCGAGACGATCTTGTTGGCACTGACTTTGGCCGCTATGTCCGCCACAAACGTCCCGAACGACGGGGAGGGAAGCCCTTTCTGAGCGGGAAGACGTGGAAAGTACAATATGATCCTTGGCGCGGGATTAGCAAGACGTCCTTTGGCGTAGATTATTTCAAACAATACCGTTGCCCTGATCCGATGAATCGAGTGCCGAGGGGCCCGCATGAACAGGATGATAGCTTGAAAATGATGGAACTGAATTGCTTCGATCAAAATGGTAGGCCTCCAGCCAACTAGTTGAACAAAACGAGGTTTTTATGCGGAGGGAATTATAAATGCTGAGCAAATGGAACTCTGCACTGCGGCTAGATAATCCCAAATATGGCTATGATGTCTATGTGCAGCGCGTCAGTTGCTATATCCAACACAAACAGTCCGCCATTGGGGTGCCCACGAACCCGGATATCAAGAACCCTTACATCATCGACCCCCCGAAAACCGACAGTGCTAGGCAGCGTAGGAAGAACGAATACATCCCACGTCTCGACACTCTCGATAACGGCAACGCGATCCTCATATTTGACAATTCACACACCAACTGCATCGAGGACACCTTGATCGCGGCACGGCGCTTCTGGGAATCACGATGGCGCCGACTCCCTTTCTTCCTGGCGTTCGAATCTCGCGATCTCGTGGCCACGGACGAGCAGCTCGCATACCAATGCTCGAAGATCATCCTTGAGGATATTTTCAAGGCGCTGGTGTTGGAGTGGGATACCTTTTTGGACCTTGCTATGGACCACGTTAGTATTTTGGAAGACAAGGTTTATGAGCAGCCAGCCGACGAGACGAGGGCACCAGAGCTATGGCTGAATTCAAATATTTGGCTGAAGGTAGAGAAACTATTGTTTATACATATTGACGTTGTCAAGGAGATGCGGCCAAGGCTAGGGGAGTTGGATGGTGCGTTGTCTTGTCCCTAGATGTTGGATTTATTATGGCTAATACTAACTATCTATCCAGACGAACTAAACCCAGACGATACATGGCTTGACAATATCCCGGGAGACTATGACAGGCTCAGCACATTGGTTGAGGAAGATTTGGTCAAACCAACTAAGACTTTGATTTCGCTGCTCTATCAAAGCGTTTCAATCCGTGATAGTAGACATAGCATCCAACTCGGTGTCAGCAGTATGTGCCGCCTCATCATACTTGGAGCATACATTTCACTAACACAACCCCTCCAGTGTGGCGGCTAAGTTGGATAACATTTATCTTCCTACCCCTGACTTTCATTGTCGGCTTCTTCGGTATGGCTCATAATACATTTCTCATCCGTACCTATCCCATCCCTAGCGTCCTATACTGACTCGATCTAGGCATGAACGTCGATGCGTTTGCCGACAACCCTAGCATTAAGTGGTACTTCATATCCTGCGTGCCCTTTATGCTCTGTGTGCTCGGTGCTTGGTACGTCGTCAAGCATGTCATCGCCCGCCAGCGCCAAACCCCTTACCAGCGCGGCATCTACGAGAACTTCTTTCACGACATGGCCACCGAGAACCCCTCTTTGTGGTCGCGCATGGGCCCTCGCGACTATGTCCGCCCGAAAGGCTACCTCGCTCGCCTCAAATGGTACCTTATCAAACGCTGGAGCGCACCCGAAAAGACAATACAGGCTAGGCGGGAATCAGATGATCATGGCGTCGATAGTCTGGGTGCTGTTTCGAAGCTTAAGCGCTACTTGATCTGTCGCTGGACCGCGCAGATCGCCGCTAGCCAGCCCGTTGATCCGTCATCTGCTGGCTCTCTTGATGCTGGCCAGGTAAGCTTCGACTTAGAAGCTGGCAACCCAGCCGAAGAGTCTCATGTTGTCGCGGAAGGACTAGCGGAGGCGACTGAGATGTTGGTCATACCGGCAACCCCCGTCATCGAAGGGGCATTTTCACTTGAAGAACCTACGAGTCGATTGGTTGCACCAGCCATGTATACTACTACTAATGATGAAGCACGTCTCTCCCGAAGGTGGTCCCGCCGCCACCGCCATCAGAGCAGCGATGGTAGTGGCGATAGGAGTAGTGGGATTTTGGTCGAAGAGGAGGATTCTCGATGGCTTAGTGAGCGGGGGAAGGAGGGGAAGCGGTTTATGTGGAGGTCGTCGAGCTCAAGGGATAGGAATGAGGCTAAGAAGGAAAAAGAGGAGGGAAAAGCTGAGCTGGATCAGGAGAATAAACAAGCGGGGAGTTCGAGCGGTGCTGAGGGTCATGAAGAGGTTGTCACTGGCAGTGATGCTGCTGAAGAGAGGAGCGATGAGAAGACGCACCCGAAGACCTAAGAGGGTTTCCGGGAAACTTGAGGTCATAGATGCCCCAGAGACTAGAGGGATTAAACAATGCTGTGAGTATGGATTGAGGTTTGGTTTCAGCTTTGAGATTTTTGAAGTACGGTGCTAGCTGATATACTTTTTGGATACCCTCTAACGCTTTTGGAGTATTTTCATATTTCGGACCGTTATTTAACCCCTGATGCCGTTTTCCACCCCGATTATGCACTGTACGATACCCACATCTTGGTAGATTTTGTGCTAGATTGCTTTGGTTTTTTTAATAATTTATTGGAAGCGCATTTATCACCCAATACCTTCCCATTAATTGAATTTTATAAAGGTTATGAGGCCAATGGTCCTGGAATATGAAGCTCGGAGAGCAAAAAAAAATATGTTTCTAATAGATCTCTGGCGAGATACATTCTTCCCGATGCATAACTGCCCAGAAAAACATTTACCATAACACGAAAAATCATTCCTACCGAGAATCAATAAACTCTTGAGAACAGAAGTATGCAAAATATTTGAACTTAAACTCAGGAAGAGGAACAACAATCGAAACAGAAATCGTACAAATACATTGATACGCATAACATCCATTTATCCATCTTCCAACCTCCAATTTCCAATCTCCAATCTCCAACTCCATCTCCTGTTCTCCTTCTCCCATTGTAGAGTCCATTCAGCCCTCCAAGCTAGAAATTCTCCTTGCCCCATACGAAGTTGAATCCAGGTTCGGAATACATATTGCACTTCACATGAAGCGCGCTACCTAGGGGCTTAGGGCCGCAGAAGAACACGCCCGCCTCAGCTGGGGCATGGATCTTGCGAATCGACCGGAAAACCATGTCCCAGTTCGGACGGCCAAAGTTTGTCGGCGCCCGCAGACCCGTGATGGTATCTTGCTCTGCATTTGCATCGTTTATCATAATATTCGTGGCGTCGTCGACTTTAATGCGGGCAGTGAGATACTATAGATTTTATTTCAATTGGCATCAAAACGCAGTAGTTGAGTTGGAAGTAGTGATGTGCACATACGGTATGGATTTCAATATGATTAGCCATGTCCTGCGCTTCGATGGCTAGCAGCAGAGAACGGAACCACTCGAAAGAGCCAAAATCTCTGCACACCCAGAAGAAATATACCTTGCGGAGCCTGGTCTTCTTCTGTGGGTAGTTCATGCGGTACCAGATGCTCTTCAGGATCGAAGCGAAGGGTGTGACACCAATACCCGCTCCCACAAGAACTGCGATCTCGTACTTGAATACATCTTCAGACGCGCTTCCGAATGGGCCGTCTATGTACACTCTAGGTAAAATGCGGCGTATTTTGGGATCGACATCGTCGTCGGCAATTTGTTTATCAACACCTACAACTGATAAGACGCCCGCTTTGGCCTTTTCTCCACCCTTGTTTTCAAAATCGCAACCGAGAGACTTCGCGAGCGCTTTGGTAAAATTCCCGACACATCGGATATGGACTGAGATATAGTTCTCTTCAGGGGCACTTGTGAGAGTGAAAGGGTGATATTGCCACACAGATACTTCCGGGCAGCATAAGAAGATGTACTGTTTTGTTTGCATGCAGTAGGTTAGGAACATATATTGGAAGTGTATGGAGAAGTCTCAACACACCTGGCCGGCTCTAGTTTTCGTCTTCTCCTTCTTGATCTGAATTTCGCAGACGTTACTCGGATGCTGGATAACCTTCGAAATATACGTCCTGTGCCGTCCACGGATTTCTCGCATGATACGCTCGAGGAGGTATACCGCTCCCCCGTACATCCAAAAGAGCCAGAATACGCCTATGCCGTTGCAAAAAGGCGGGAAATCCGGCTTGATCATGCAGAATGCACCATGCACGGCCCAGAAAACGAAGAATATGACAAAAAGGTGGTGTGTGTACCAGAATCGCTCGAAATTTGCCCGGCGTGGTTTCTCCATCGCCGTTAAGACCATGGCTGTGAGGGCAATGAGCATAACATAACCTGACCAGCCAGGGCCGCTGGCCACATTGGCAAGGATAAATCCCTTAAAGCCTAGGTTTTGTTTTGCAGCAAGTTGGGCGAAATTATTCCAGTGGGCGATTGTATGGACCCATGAGAAGATAAAGATAGACCAGCCCACAACTAAGAACCCAGTTAGCATTCGGCATACGGGGAATTTCGCAATTGGCAAGGGTGATTTGACGAACGTTTGTGAAATGTGATGTTCTTATCTATATCAAATGTCAGTGAGTGACTACCAAGATCCAAGAAAAGGCAAGAATGGTTCACGCACCAAACTGAATAATACCGTTCAACGGAGTCTGTCTGGCAAGTGATATGAGGGTCCGACAGACAGCTATATTTCTCAGTCAGCTCGGACTTGCAGTACATACAGGAGAACTCTAGGCAACTTACGGAAGAGAACTAGGGCAACATCGAAATGCAGAACCAGAGCAGATGACCGAGCAATAGCAAAAGTAGGACCAAAGATCCCTCTCGCTCCATTAAGATTGTCCTAGCATAAATCATTAATATCATTCTTTTGCTCAGTGAGAATGGAGTATCACAACGCACCTTTAGTTGGTAATTTAGAAATCCAAACACAAATATCATAAAATGGGAGACGATGAAAACCAAGACGAATCTGACATATCAAATCAGCAATTCTAACACCACTCGATATAATATCTAGATAATACAAAAATGATCCTAGAGACGTAGGCGGGAAAGTTTCAGTAGCTAGATGTAACTCACAGTCTTCTCCACCCTTCGTTAACCATCCTATTCCAAAATCATAAATCAGCAACGAGGCCATATATTCCAGGCTAAAATCAATCCTGTCCACAGGTTAACTCCTCTAAGAAATTTTTTTAAAAGAAACATACCATCGATCAAATTTCTCCTTCAAAGTTAAATCCCGTGGCGGCTCTCCACTCATCTCTCCTGACATCAACATCCGCGTCAAGGGCGGCCATCTCGCTCGTTCTGTTTGGCCACCCCATGAGCTTCCTCCACTGCTCATGGCTGTGTAACTATTGAGGGACACCCAATAAGGAATGGGAGGACGGCTCCAATAGATAACTCAATAACAATGGGCCCACTTAAGGTTAAAAGCGTGCGAAAGTGTGAGAATGATGGCAAAATGGTAACCTTCGTATAAGCCTCCTATAGATATTTGTTGTAGCGCACAGATGTGAAAGATGGTGATTGGATATTGAAAAGTCTACACCGAGTTTTGTTCTCAATAACCAGCTTGAGAGTACAAAATCGGCAGAAGGGAATTAAAAAGTATATGTCCGCGTCAATAGGATGAAACGCCTGGGTATTACAGCAGAGAGAGCAACGGATATACAATCCTTACTGCCTTTGACTTGGAGCAAGCCCAACCACCCAGCCGATCCAAACGGTGACCGTGACGGCTGTTCCTCGTATTAAAAAGACCGAGCTATCACGACGCGCTCTGCGACAAGGAAACATGGAAGGGATCAAGGCGCAAAGAAAAGCAAGAATTCAGCAGTGCGTGAAAGGAGGAGGTAAACCAAAATAACAACAAAAAAAAGAAAGGAAAAGAAAAGCATTAAAAGGAGATCAAGAGAAAATGGAACACGATATGAACCTCTCATTGTCCCGGCTGAGCGCCGGCCGCAGGAATCATCGAAGATGCAAAACATCCTTCAGGCAGAGCCTGTGACAGGGCAGGTATCAGAACAGTCAGTCCATAGCCTAGAACTTGGCGGACTTCGCGTGAGGAACAATAACGAATGCACTGGCTACCGATCTTTGGCGGGCAGGTATGAGAGTGTGTAAGTTAGCTGGGTGTCTGGCGCATCCTTTTCGTTCGCCCAGGCCCTATGGGGGGCAGGATATCAATTCTGGCCCTTCAAGTAAACTTCCAAGAAGGATTGCAAAGCAAAACCAGGAGAAATGATACCGTATTATGATGAGGTTCCAGAGTGTGGGAAGTAACTAATAAAAAAATGACACCCCTAAGCGCCTCGATCGAGTAGGAAAGCCATAAAAGTAGCGTCCATATTTATTCGGGGCCGACCCCAATCATGCACCTTTGTAGCATTATCTGTTTCATGTCTGCTTCACGATGTTGGCGTTGACGGTGCTGGTTGGCTAGGCTAGGGCAGAAGCAGCGTTTGCGCCAGAGTCTATGTTCAAACCATGTGTAACGGGCAATGCAAGGCGGCATACTTTGCAGCTCAACCCAGTTCAGGAGAGTAATCTGAGCAGTAATAACGTAGAACAATTAAATCATACAAATTAGAAGCCCTCACTCAATGCTTACATTTGTGCATAGGATTAATAAAGTTCAAGTACCAGCCAGGCAGGCTACCATCAGATATCGATTGATTCTGAGAGATGAGTAAAAAAGGTTAAAAGTAAAAGAAAGCAAATGCTCTAAGATCCACGCCAACTGGTGTGCAGGTAAATGTATAATATAATATATATTGATTTTTTCGGTCTTATATTCTAATCCAAAGTCACATCATTCCAGGCCTTTTTAACCGTACTGGCGAGTGTTCCAACAATAGGGGGAGAGGAACGCGGCCACCCCTTGTTCTACAGCCACTTGTACCAAAAATAAAGCTTCGCCCTGGTAGCCCATAGTCGCTATCTACTTTTCCAGAGCTGCCGGTGCTTTTTGCCCCAAAACAAGGAAAAGAGCGGAAGTGGATACGAGGAGTAATTCTATCCCGCCCATCCCAGAGCTTCCAGCTCTTTCCGCACCCCATCCTCAGTCCGGATTTTTTTCATCTGCGTATCCTCTAGCTTCTCCCCGCCCGCCACGCGCATCTTCAGCTCTTCAATAGCGCGGATCTTCTTCAGAAGCCCGCGGATCTTTTTATCTTGGATCGTACCACCACTAGGAGTCATTGGAGACGTGACAGTCACGTCTGGTGGTGCTGGTGCCGATGTGCTGTTGGGTGCTGGGGCACGAGTGTTAACACTAGGGCGATTATGGTTTCCAGGCCCCGTGGCAGGAACGCCGTTGGTGCGGTTTTGATGATCGCTGCGCTGTCTACGATGGGAGCTGCGGCTCCGGTCGCGGTTCTGGCGGTTAAAGCTGTTGGGATCGAGCGTCTGAGAAACAGTATTTCCTCGAGATCGACTGCGTGAGTGACCTCTTCGCTCCCGACGGTCAGCGCTGGGTCCAGTTGAGATACCTGAATCTGCGCCAGCATCGGCCGCCAGATTACCGGCCTTTTCCGCCATTTCCCTTGCCTTCTTTGCTTCGCGCTTTTTCTTGTTCTTCGCGGCGGCTTTTGAGAGTTTCTCATCCCCTTCAGCTCCAGGGGGGAGTGTTACCCCGCCTCCCGGAGCGGCGCCAGGTGGAAGATACTCCGCAACGGGCTCTGCGCCTGGAACGACGCGCCGTCTGGGCTTACCAAATCCATTTGGGCCATTGCCGCTGAGCGTAGATGATGATTCATCCCTGACAAATTTCTCCCCTCCTTCATCTTCTCGTCTAAATGCTAGCGGAGTGGTTTGTCCGCGGGCACCGGGCGGTCGATATGCCCCGGCTGGTTTCGAAGGCGCTTTCTTGGTAGCTAGATATGCTAGCGCAGAGGGGTGCGGAGTGGGCATTGGGTGGAGTGGGTTTTCCGGTGGGTGAACCGTCGCAGATTGGGGTCTCCAGCAGACTTGGTACAACTCAGTCAAATCCTCGTTGTACATTAGCCCTCCTCCGACATGCCAAATGCGTACTCCGTTATCGACTCGGAGTCTCGGACTCGTAGTGGCAGTCAAAATGAATTTGCCATCAGGACTCCACTCGCACACGCTGGCGTTGGATGCCTCGATCGTAGCTATTTTCGTATAATCCTTGTCCAGATCATAGATGTCCATTTGCCCAGCAAGATTGCCAAAACCGGCCACAACCACGAATCTTCCATTAGGGGAGAAAATTATGGTGTTTCGAGGCGCGAGGGCAAACGAGTGCGTTGCGACAGCGCGATTGTTGAAAATGGTGGTTTTGGCAGGCATATATCCATAAACAACACCGAATTCTTTCGAGTTCGGGGACCAGGTCACATCATGAATGGGTCCTTCCTTGTCTATATACTGCAAGTTAGCCAACAAGATATGTCAGTGTAAACAAAATGGGTTATGTTGTCTTACCAAGGTCGATTCTTGAATCGAACCCTCCATTAGCGCTCAGGAGATAGAGGGTAGTTTCTCCGTAGTAGCTTTTGCCGGTTTTGTCGACATCCGTTTGCGCAAGAACGATAAGTGTCGTGCCAGTGTTGTTCCACTTCAACTGAACTTTATCTCCCTTGAAAAAGTTCTTCTGTGAAACAGGAGAGTTGAATTGCGGCATATTGAAAATCCTCACGGATGCCGGCAGCCCCTAGACCATTGAAGATGGGGTTAGGCCAAGGCAACGGAAAAAAAAAAAAAAAAGCAGAAATGTATATCAACTCCGACTAACCTTTCGCTCTGGAATGAAAACCGCAATTGAGTTGTTTTTTCCCGGAGAGAGGGCAAAATCCACTACCCCTTCCACCCGCAGCTTATTCCACACCTTCCCTAAGTTTCCGCTTTCGTAGAATTGAACCTCGTTGGTGACGACTCTGGCGCAATACTTCTCATCAGGTGTATATTGAAGATTCCAACCAGTCTGGGATTTCTGCACGTAGCTTCCGATGAATGAATGCTCGTGTTTATTACCCTCATCGGAAAGGGCGTTTTCAACGACCCTCCAGACCTTCAAATTTTTGACGGCATCGCCGTTCTCGTCCTTCGAAGGTCGTTGCCAAGTAATAATATATGTGCCAAGGGGTGAAAAGCCCAATTCATAGACATTATCGGCCGGGAGGGTAGTAATGACGTGGCCAACAGAGGCATCGACAATTACAACACTGTTGCAGAAAGTTATTTTTAGTCAAAGAAGGAAAAGAAAAAAAGTCACACGTGGTGAGGAAGACTATGCACATACCCTTCTGGAGCCGCCCAGGCAAAATATCGACCGCATGGAGAGTAAGCGCAGCAGCGCAAGTTACCATCCGGCCTATACGAATAAACCAAATTAGCACCAGTTTAATTTTCATACCCGTAAGAGCCAGCCATTAAATACCTCGTAAACCCGGGTAAGGACTCATAGACTGGAGCTGCATCCACGATGGAAATACCCTTCTGCGTTCGATCTACGAGGATGTAAGTATCACTTTCTCAACATGCACTATGTACGCACAATGAGGGTGCACAACTCTAGGAGCTATAGGCTTCTTAAATAAAGCGGGCAAAATACTCACACGCATACTGATTTGGAGCTGCCATGGCTACTCAAAGCCACAGTTCAAAAGAGAGCTAGAGAGCTGAGATGAAGAGTGGAGAGCAGGGCCAATGAAAAGGCAAATGGCAATGTAAAAGGTCAAGATTTTGGACCTCTAAACTGCTATGCAGTATGCAGCGTTTTAATTGATCGTGTGGCAAGGACAACGAGTTTTCCCGATTCCGTAGTTTCGAAATTTGGTACGTCACCTTTCCGCTGTGTATCTTTGTGTATCTGATATACGCAGGGCGGTGGATGGAACACGGACAATATGCCAATATCCCCAAGCTAGTAGAACAGAAGAGATTTATCTGTATCTGGTCCTGTCACTTCCTTGCTCTTCGTTTTTCTTTTGCGTTTTCTTTATCCTTTGCTTCTACCGAGCTTGACAAGTAAATGCCAGCCAGTGCTTGAAACAAAATGATGTTGGTTGTGCGAACGCGGGAGATCAGCTAAGCTATCGTCTGTAGCTGGGCAGGGCTGTTGAGCAGCGGTTGAGCGATACGGAGACAGTAATCCCAAGGATCACCGGAGAAGGGCGGGCGGAGGGCGAGGGGGGAGAGGGGCGGGCGAGGTGGAAGAGAACAAGAACAAGAAAAGAAGAAGAAGAAGAAGAAAGGAAGAACAGTCGAAACCTCAATTTTTCTCGAGTTTTCGATGATGTGGGCTGAAGGCGGAGTAGGTAAGCAGATCGCAGGGCGCGCTAAGCCCTGTTGGGGAGGTATATGTGGCGGTGCAGTTGGTAGGGCGTGTGGCTGAGTGCGGCTGAGTGCGGCTCTGGATCCTGCAGACGGTTTTGAGCCTCCAGACTAAAAAGGAATATGAAGCGCTAATAAATATATTTCGATATAACAGATCCTACTTCTACTTCTACGCAATAGTTGTACGAAAAAGTATACAAACCACATCATTTGAATATATATAATATCAACCCACTAGGTCCAGGGCCTTGATTATCACACATCCAAGAAGGAGTTTAGAGTCAGCGGATTTCGTTTCACAGTCCACATTGTCCATTGTCATGCCTGACTAGCGGACTTGAGAAATGTCAAAACAGATGAGCTGAATCAAGATACAAAAGAAAACTCGTTGGAATTTGGGCTCTCTAGAAGGCAGCGAAATCCTTTGAGCTCACCAGAAATGTAGTTTAAGGTTGCTTTCTCTGCTGTTCCCATTGTTACCATAACGTGGCCCTCTTGCTTGGAGTGTCTCTCAATTCATAGGGCTAAACAAGTTTTACCTTGGATTGGCAAGGAAATATATCTATTATGTTAGGATCTAGAAATCCTAGTGCACTATTGCTAAGTTAATGAATGTGGTCGGCATGCAGTCTACGACGTCGTTGGGTTGAAGATTCTCTAATTGCCCGTGCAATATCAAAACGAACCACAGCAACCTTCCCTTCGATGTTACTGGACTTCAAAGTGAGAATATACAGCCTCCACAGCACAGGGAACCCTGAGCTGGTCTGATCACAGTTAAACCCATGCTCCTTCAGCCACTTCGCTGCAACTAGCAAGCTGAACTGTCAGCTTTATCTAACAGACTGCTCAAACCTTCATCATATCAATCACCCTTCTCTTCTTAATTACTGCTCATCAGATACACCAGCTTTACTTTCATCATCACAGGCAACATAACATCTACTGAATACACCGCTAGCCTCAAGGAGCTTCGATTTCCTCCCCATATCAAAATGGCAGAAGCCGCTCCTCCAAAGCGAGACGCTGACGTCCGTGTGCTGCCTCTACCTGAGCCGTCAATCGACCATTCTCCTCACCTATGGAAGTATGTTCCACACCTCTTCAACTCCCCTCAAGTGTTTGCCCTTTTTGTCCTTGTTACTAAGCGTCGCAAATATAGGTTCACCTCGACTGATCTCCTACAGATCTACGTCGGCTCGCAGAGTGGGGTGCAGCGTATTTTCAATGTCCACGAGGGACTGCTCAAGTCCCAATCTCTCTTCTTTCGCGGCATGCTGCGCAACAACTTTCCCGAAACTAGAGATCGTGTGATCAGACTTCCAGACGACGACGTCAGGACCTTCGCTGTGTTTCTTCAGTGGCTGTATACCGGGAAATCTCCGGTAGTAACATCGATCTTTCGCAGCCTGAAACTGAATTGCCCTGTAAGTATTCGAGAAAGTTTCTAGGTCGGAAGGGGTATATTTGTCTGTGCATTTTGGGATAAATAGGGCGATGATCAGTAACGGCTTCTCTGTTAGTGACGGACTTGCGCACGGAGCAGTTCAAACGCCACGAAGCACATCTGCTCGAACCCAAAAAGAAAGGAGCATCCAGCAGCGTGCGCCTACTATTCTCATCCTATATCTTCGCGGACAAAATCCAAGCCCCCTGGTTCAAAAACCACATCCACAACCAACTCATCGCTGGTGTAACTAGCGTTCCATGTCCTTTGCTCACCGTAGGTGATATTCGCTACGTCTACGCAAATACACAAGACGGCGAAGAAGAGGATAGCCTACTTCGACTCTGTTGCCTAGCAATATCATGTGGACCGAACCTGGATTCTCTCCTGGAGGATCCTGAGTTTTTGGAGCTCTGTTTTGAGGTTAAGTCGTTTGGGGTGCGGGTATTGAAACGTTGCAGGACGCGGATCACCGCACCAGCGGCAGCACCAAAGCCGAAGGGACGAAAGCGCGGCTAATTTAAGTTCTAGTCTTTCTTCTTTGCTTTGAACTTCTTTCTATTTTTCGTTTTTGTTATATGGTTACTTTCATCCTTGACGGCTAGATCATGCCACCTCCCGCTGGCTAGGCCTAGTTACAAGGGTGTGAAATGTGCTAGATTTCTTGAAATCTGAGCTATTTCCGGGATTTTTTCGCGAATTCACCGGGCGATGGAGGGGCTCGAACTGATTTGTTGTGGGCGGCCGTATAACGATAACAGGAAATTCAAAGCGCTTCGAAAAGTTGGGAGCATCTTCGATTCATAAACACAATGTGAAGTAACCTGGAGAAATAAAATAAACTTGGCATTTACTTCGTAACTATTAATAATCCAAATATGAGCATTGTACTGTAATTCACTAATATAGAACGAAATTGCTGCGCGCGTTCAGTTAAGAACAGATGACGTCGTCTGCGCCGCTAAAAAAGAAGTAAAAAAAGACCTTCGAATCTCATCTTCCCAACTCCACATCTTATTGTCCCCCTCGCCTCGTCCAGTCATAATAAACTCACGATTTGCCTCCGTCAGTTATTTGGCTCGAACCTTCTTCTCAAAGTGGGGGAGGAGGAATCTGTGGGACATCATATCCGCTGTCCGGCTTAGATCGCGCCTGGTCCAAGTTGCGCTTGAATCATAGTTTACTGAACGATTTTAAGAACTTCTTGCTGTATAAATAGTTAAACCTCTCCGGGACCTGTTTGTTGTTCACCGGCATATTCGCATATTTAGTTCATAACTACCTACTCGCAACCCCTGAAACGCCCAAGCCTTATATAGTCTGGAGCCTTTACTCGCCTCACGATTCAGCGAGCTGCGGATCTAATTCACATGGGACAGAGACTTTAACGCATATCCAACCTGGTCGTTTCGATTCTAGGCCTTAACTCTATACGACCCGGACTAAGGGAGCCTGAGCATCCAGAGTCAAAAAAAAGTAACAAAGAAGATTAGTTCTGTTTGAGAATCGAGCGAAAGGCGCATTTGTCGCGGAACGGGAATCGGTCGCACTCCGATTTCGCAGCAGCTAAGCTCCGTTTCCTCAACCCGTTTACATCATCAGTTCTACTTTTCTTTTTATCCCTTAATTGCGCTTTCGTTCTTGCGACTCGTTTCTCTTTCTCATTCTCAGAGGTCAAGAACGCTTTTACACATATCAAAAATGACGACACCTACGTTGATCGATCTTCCTCCGCCACCTTCTGACCCCGTAACACCGTCACCGTCAGACATGGGCCCGTAAGAAACACCCCCCCCCCCCCCCCTTCCAACCTAACATTGCACTTTATCTGGTTATTTCTATGAGATTAAAGGTCTTGCTGACAATTACATTCTTTAACCAGTGGCACACCCAATTCTGGCACAACATCACTCTCCGCGCTCTCAACCATAGCCATCAAGGATGGCCACCAAGGCAGCCGCTACCACACCCGCCATGGCCATCGGTCATCAAACGCTTCCGAAACGTCCACAACAACACTGGATGCAGAACGCGCAGATCGTATCTCACGCTTAGCAGGCCTGGAGCGCGTAGCCACGAGACCCAACGGAGCCGGGACGACCCCTTCAGCCAACACGCATGGGCTGCCAGGTGGATTCACCATTCAACAAACCCCAGGCTACTTCGACCATCTGCAACAACCTTACCTAAAAGAACGAAGCACAGTCGGCAGCGCCAGCGCCACGGGCTCCGTCGGCGGCCGCACAACCTGGGCCAGCGGCAGCGACAACCTGGACCAAGACAGACTAGGTGACGACGACGGTGTCTCCAGCTTAGGCGGACTCAGCGACGAAGGAAACTCCAGCCTTGTCGGTTTCGGTGAGGGCGCAAGCAGCACCGTGAGCGGACCCGTTTCAACCTCCGCAGCTCGAATTTCCGTCGCTTCCAGCAACCGCGGGGTCGGTGGGAGGAGTAGCCCTGCGCCTAACTATCGGCCACAAACAGGCAGCGGACATACCTCGTATACACAGTCAAGCCTTGGAGCAGCGGAGAATAGCCCTTTCAACTCATCAACCTCGCCGGCGGGATCTACTACCCCCGAGCCACAGCTAGTGGCCAACAACGACAACGCGGAGACGAATTTTGACGCGCGAATGGTCGACGGCATGACGTACGACGAGGACATTGTGGATACGACAGCTCGACCTCCGGGTCGTGTAGATCTCGATGGTAATGCTCGTTAAGTTCAGAAATGTCATTCGGGATAAAAAAAATATGAAAAAACTAAAGTTGAAAGAATGGAAGGAAAAGGCAAGCGACTCACGAACAAATGATGGAATGAAAGACGATGTACGAATGAGTAAAATTTTGGTTTTTATTCTTGTTTCAAGGGAATTTTATGTGTGTATTTTTTCATATGATTTCCAAATTGCTTTTAAAGCTATCAAATTTCGTTCTCGGACGAGGATATGGGGGTGGGAACAAGAAAGGGGAGCTGTTATTATTTTTTGACTCCGATTCTTTTGCTACTTTTGTTCTCAAGGTAGTGTCGTTTTTCTTCTTCGCATCCCTGATCATTTTTTTTCTGTCTCTTTTCCTTTCTTGTATTTTGTCTTTTCTTTCTCCAAGTCTTGCCTTTGTAACATTGGGCCTTGATATCTGATGGTTGCTACTGTAAAGTTACCCCTTGGATTGAAACAAAGCAGACATCCATGGACATATTTTGGTTTTGTTTTTAACTTTTGCTCGGCTTCTCAAATTTTGGTATCTTGTAGAGGATTGTTAACTACTGTGCAAAGAGATGGTCAGGAAAAATCTCTCCACATGCCTTAAAATGTGGGAAAAGGGGGGCTTCTATGCATTGTGGTGTCATCTATTTGCATGGAAAAATCCAACACATTCATTTATTTATCAATGTTCACTGCAATACCTAACTCAATTACAGAATTTCTTTTCTCTTCATTACATTTTCACTCCAGCCTGCTAATCCACAGTTAGGTCTAGGTAGGATACTGATAAACCGCTATTTTGAATTGGAAGAATTGCTCATATCCTTTGAACGATTTAAATTAAATAGATATACCGGGAATAAATTAAACCCTTCTGGAATATCCCAAATTCTAAGAAATAAAAGAATAAAAAAAAGTAATTGAATCATGCCCCTCAAAATTCAACAATCTACCCAGAGCAACGCATGGTCCATTGGAATGTCGGTACCAGGTGAGATAATACATTCTACTCATCCATCAGTACTTATTTGCACGGCAAAGCTTGCTCCCACTCGTCTCTTTCCAACATATAACTTGCCCCATAACCATACAATGGATCATTCGAAATAATTAACACACACCACCACCCGCCTCTAGGGAAGAGAGAACCTAGATAGCTCATACTATAACAAGGGCACTGCATTCCCAGATGATGAAAGGCAGACATTCAAGCTCCATGGCCTGCTGCCGTCCAATGTCCAAACGCTGGACGAACGCGGTAGAGAGAGCGTATGCGCATATATGCGAGCCGGCCGGATGACCTGGCGAACAACACGTTTATGGCGAGCATGAAAGGCGCGGAATGAGGTGTTGTTTTATAATGTCTGTCTGTCTGTCTATCTGTTCCTTTATACCAGGCCCGGATACAACTATACAAGAAGTCAGTACCCCAATCAGTACCCCAATATTCTTGCCGGGGGGGGTGGGGGAGGGGGAATAGAACAAAAATACCGCCTGCTGTATCTTTTCGAATCAGATGTGACTAATTCTAATTCAAATTCAAGTAGCTCATGCAAACACACCTCAAGGAGATGTTCAGCGTAATCTACACGCCAACAGAAGCTGAAGCAATTGAGATTTAGTCAAGAACCTTCAGACCGCCGGAGGGCTGTTTTCTGAATATCCGCGACCAGGATCGGATTGACGAGTGTCTTGCCAACCTTGCCAACTTCGGGGCCAGTGGGGAGGAGATAGATTGCATCGTCATCACCGACGGCGAAAGAGGCCTCATGGTCCGATATCATGATGCCTAAAAGCTTTCCGCGGCATCATCTTCCCCCCCCCCCCCCCCCCAACAGCTTTTTTCCTAACTCATGTGTTTGTCCGTAAAAGATTCTAGGAATAGGCGATCAAGGCGATCAAGGCGAACGGCGGGATCTTGAATTTTCCTGGACAAGATGGTCCTCACGGCGCTATGGGCGGGTATCCATCCCACGCGGCAGCTGCCTGTCGTGCTTGACTGTGGATCAAATGTAAAGTCAATGGCGTCCAATGCATATATCAATCATATCTCTGTGTTTGCGGCTCTTTGGCATTGTGGGAGCGCATTTTGGCTAATTGGGCCCTGCTAGAATGAGAAATTGGTGAACGATGAGTTGTATCTTGGTCTGCGACAGAAACGCGCTCTCAGGCAGGAATACGATGAACTTTGTGGATAAATTCGTCAAAGCCGCGCGGAAGAGGTATCTCCAAATGCATACATAGTTTACACTTGTGAGTCTGTTTGCTTAAGGGAAACCCAGTTTGGCAGAACCACCCCCCCCCCCCCCCTTTCTCCTCATCCCGAAATTCTGATTAAAGGAACTCTGTTGACATATATCACTCCATTCAGTGAAGATTTCGCGCTCCAAAATGCCAAACGGACAGGTATCGTCCACATATGACCTGTTTTAGCGACGATATTCAGGGGACTGGATGCGTGACGCTGGCTGCTCTCCTTGCCGCGCTGCAGGTTAGCAAAGTCAAATTGACTGATGTCCCGGTCGTTTGTTTCGGTGCCGGGCTAGTAGGTACGGACATCGCAGCGCAAATCAGGGACGCAACAGCTGCGGAATCGAAAAAGTCGAAGGATGAGGCATTGAAGTAGATTTGGTAGTTTCCGGGTTTTTTTTTTTTTTTTTTTTTTTTTTTTTTTTTTTTTTTTTTTTTTTTTTTTTTTTTCCCCCACAATCACCTATGGGCAAAAACAAATGCAAAAAAAAAAAGGCTGATCATATTCCAATCACAGGCGTATCGATAAAACAGGGCCTCCTCCTCACATCCCCAAGGCGATCAGCTAACACCGGCCCAGTCTACCTTCGCACGGGATGGCTAGGCCCCCGGAAGACGAAAGGCGGACTTGATTTGATCCCTATGCCGTCGTGAAGAGCGTCAAGCCGCATGTCCTAATTGGGACCTCGACGAAAGCTTCCGCCGTTCATCTGAACAGATTATCAGAGAGATGGCCAGGTATGTCGAGCGCACTGGATCGTCTTCCCTCTAAACAAGCCCACGCGTTTGACATAAAGGCGCAGCCGAGGGATGTCATGGGAATGAGTTGGAGCAGTGGTGGATTCGGGGGTGCAGATGCAGCGGGCGGAGAGTATATAGGCCGCTACTAAGCAGGCGGAGTTAACTAAGGGCTGCGATGACTAACAAAATTTCATGTTTAACCAGTGAGAAGGGATGATGGGATAAGGGGATGGGGCGGTCTGGGGACTCTCAAAAGTGTTAGGGTATGTTGGCGCTGGAATGTCTGGACAGCACATATTTCGTTGGCCCAGTTAGATAGAAGATGCAAGGGGAAGAAGAGGGTTTGATAATGTATATAAAGATTTTCAAGTTGCTTTACGCATTTCCATTTCCTCCCTGTCCAAGTTTGCCTCACTGGGGCGGAATAGGGGTTTAGTAGCAGAATGAAAACAAAAGGAACCGGACATACAAACACGGAACAGATGTATGTGTACGACATATGATATAGTTTATCACATTTCGTGCGCTAACGAAATTGAAGAAGGTAAGGTAGGTAGACTATACATCGATAAGAGAACAAATAGATGGGGAGAAACTTGTCCGAAAAGGAAAACATTATAACATATAACAAGTCCAGCCCTGCATCAATATGCCAAATGCAGCGATCAAAAGGCTTGAGAGGGAAAATCACAAAAATTTATTTCGGGGACAGGCATGGAAATCGGATAAAACATACATTTCAATGATACGGTCATTAAAAAAAAAACATCAAGCGCTCAAAAGGGCCACGCAATATGTATAGCCAGAGGGGGCGGCTCGGCTGCGTGCACCACCTACCTACCTCTTTTCAGGCTCTCTACTATCCCTTCTTCCTCCTTCATTCATAATATCCCTCCGTCCAAAAAAAAAAGGTTAACGTCACCCACTCGCTTTCCGCCCCTCATACCGACCCCGTAAATCATCCACTTCCTTCTGCAACCGCGACAAATCCGCAAGGATATCAACGGCATGTGACTGCGACGGCGACTGCGGCGGTATACCGGGAGCCCCAGACTTTGTGTCTTCCGCGTTCTTCATATCTATCCTCGCAGCTGACGAATCCGTGGCTCCCAGAAAAACAGGCCGCGACTCATCTAGACTAGCTCTACTTCCTCCCCCTCGTCTGGGTGGAGGCGGCCGTGGTGGGCCGTGCGATGCCCATTTGTTGGATATTGGTGACGCGGTCTCCACGCTGCGGAGGCTGGATTTGTCTGAGGCATCTTCTCGGGAATCGCTTCGCTGGTGCGATGATGTCTGCTGTCGTTCGTGGGGTAGCAATGGTGGTGTATCTGAAGAGGGGAAAGCTGATGATTCACGATCTTTTCGTCGGGACGGGGGAGGAGGCGGGGATTTTAATGGAGATGAGGTATGGATGGATGATGCTGTGGCTGAGTTCCTGATAGTGTTGGTAGGTGGCATGGAGTGTCTGGCGGAGTTATTTCTTGATAGTCTTGGATTGCTCGGTTTCATCTGGCTGCGACGTCTAGCTAAGGGTGGAGTAGGTGGGCGCTTCTGATGCGGTAGGGGAGATATGTTTTCTGAATCATGAGAAGTCTGCTCCGAGCTCACTAAAAGAGATGGCTTGTTGACGTCACCGCTTTCCTGCTCTGTGAACGATCGAGATGATAATGACGCGGGCGACGCAGAGCGATGATTTGGGGAAGTAAGAGAGGCCAATCCAACCAAAGGGGATGTCTGGCCAGTGCTGGGATTGATCAGTTTCCCGCGCCTTGTTTTCGGAGGCGGAGGTTTCGGCCTTTCCGCTGGTTTGGGCAAGGCGGCCGCCAGTTTCCGCCGCTCATCGTCCGCCTCCGAAGCCGACAGCTCATACGACGTCCGGGGTGTCTCTATCCGCGGCAGGTTTCGCGTCTCGAAAATAAGGTCCTTTGATGTAGATCCTGTATCTGCGTTCCTGCTGCTGTCGCTGATGGCTGGTCCCTGGGTGGGCTCAAAAGGCTGCCGCGGGGCGGAAACGGGCTCCTTTCCCGCTCCGCCTGTCTCTCCAGTCATAAGCATTCTCGTAAACGCGTCCACATCCATAGTCGCCCTCTTCCCCTTCATGGCTGAAGGTAGTGGAGTCGTTGAATCGCTCCGCGGTGTAGTTGGATCCTGTACATGTGGAAACACGGCCCGCTCCGCGCCGTACGGCTCTCTTGATCCACGCCGGCCACCTTCAAGCCCAAGTCCTATCACCCCATGCTTCCCTTCTGCAACATGTCGCCCCTGTCCAATATCCCCATAGTCTTCATCACCACTCCCGGAAGCATCCGGATTGAAGGGATCTCCCGCGGAGTCGTCCTCTGAGCCCGAGCTCTCCTCCACGGATGGAGGGGGCGGTGACCCACGGTGTGCACCGTGATGGAGGATCGACGCTCTATTACTGGATGGCGACGGATGATCGCCAGCACTGAGATGTAAGGAGGGCTGTATTGCGACGGGCGGAGAGGCGATGCGGACGGATTTCTGGCGGTGGGATGGCTGCGAAGGACCTAGTGGAGTAGCAAGCAGACATGATTCAAGTCAGCCAGCCCCCTGACAAAATGTTCTCCCCCCCCCCCCTACTTATCAAATACGGGAACCTTCTTCTCGTTGTTTTACGAAAGATGGATAAAAAATAATTTGAGGCTGCACACCTTCGCCACGGGTCCTTGCTGCTGCGGGATCAATCGCTGCGCTGTGGTTTAATAAGTGATTGGCGTGGGCTGATATGGATGATGCCTGTTGCGGGGCAGTCTGGTCGTCGATGCTAGTAGTAGTAGTAGGCTTCTTCTTATGGCGGAAAGGATTTGATCCAGACATCGTAGGAGGATCGGTACAGTCTAAGCATGAGAGCAAAAAGGTTGCCCGGCGAGATGGGGAGAGCAACAGAACTCGAGTGCTGATGTGGTTGGTGGGCAGATGCGCGGTGTTTTATTTAGTTGGTGAGGACAAGGGCGGGCGAGGAATTATTAGCCTGGACAGTGGTTTGCGGTTGGCTTAAATATATATAATAACGATGAGAGAAAGAACACCACCAACATATCTCTATTTAGCTATATATTGTTTTTATAGGTATAATAAACTACTACTCTGGATTCCGAGAGCAGAAAAAAAACTCGCCATAATTAAAATTAAAAAATAGCTGAACGAATGAATCGGCAATAATTGCGAAGCAGTGGCGGTAGTTGGTTAGCCTCAAAGCAACAACAAATATTTCTTACTCCCTGCTTCGAATGATTTCCCCCAATCCGCCCCTTTGCGAGGATAAAAAAAAAAAAAAAAAAAAAAAAAAAGCCCCCAGGGACAAAATATAAAATGAAAATGAACAATTCTCAAATCCGCACAATCCATGCCATCCGTGACCCCTTTGCCCTTCCTTGGTGTCCCAGAAAACAATCTCAAATTTAGATAAACAGACAGAATCCGGCGCATACCGTACTGTACTGTACCTCTCAGTCCTATGATATGAGAAGACAAGGAGTACAAAAGGAAATAAAGCAAATAAACAAACCCCATTTCGCATGTACGCAGTATGTAAAAGTACAAAATATCAGAACTAAATCCGCCCAAACCAAACGCTGATTCCGCCGCTGCCCTTCCCCCCTTCCCCCCAATCCATCTGCTAGGGTTATACGCTTGTTGACCAGAGATGCCTTTCTTAGGTCTCTTTGTAGACATGCCACGGCTCATCCGGTCCAAAAAAGGCCTCGAGCAACCGACACCCACTCTCAGTGGGCTGGCTAAATGCAATCTTCGACTTGGGAATCTCCATGCCGTAGATGTAATTGCTCACCACGCAGTCGAGGAGGTCCATCGCGATGCCTTTCCGGCGCGATGAGGCGGACGTCCACACGCGCGAAATACCCACGACCGCGTGGTGCACCTCTTCGCTAGCCGTGATTGATGACGAGCCATTAGGCCGCTCGCCATTCATGCCCGTGCCTGTGCCCGTGCCCGTGCCTGTGCCCGTGCCTGTGCCTGTGCCTGTTCCTGTGCCTGTGCCTGTGCCTGTGCCTGTGCCTGTGCCTGTGCCCGTGCCTGTGCGGCCACCGCGACCAGGCCGCTTCACCAAATGCGACTCCCAAATCCGCTCCGTCAAGCAGAGCCCCACACACCTGCTATCCTTCATGTGCAAGAATACCTTGAACCGATCCACCTCTTCCTTCGCTCCATTCTTCCGGAGGCGCTTAGGCGGCTCGGTCTGGCTCCACAACACCGCCTCCTCAATATCCGGCGCAGAAAGCTCCTTGTTGACCACCTCCAGGACACGCATGGCCTGGCCCCGCGCGGAGGGGGAGCTCTTCCTGTCCACTATCACGACATAGCCCTCGTCGAATCTGGCAGCCTCGTAGACCCACCGGCACGCGTTTGCGCGCACAAATGCCTTGCCCAGGTCCACCCCGCTCGAGTTCATGTCATGGAATTTCTTGTGCAGCGCGACATCCTCCGCGTTCGAGGGGATATATTCCATCCCGCAGGTGGCGCATGTCTTGCGCACCTCCCCTCCCAGGTCGAGCTGCATCTGCTTGAGCGTGGGTTGTTGGGACTGTGTCTGTTGTCGATGTTGTTGTTGCTGTTTAGGTTTCTTTTTCGGCGGATCCATCGATGCGCGGACGCTGTTAAAGTTTACCTCTGTCAACGGAGTACCATTTGTGGGAGTGTTCGTGGCAGCGGCGCGTTTCCGCCTCAGAAATGCAAAAGTGGGTTTTCGTGTGTTAACCGGAGGTGGGGTGAGCTGTAATGGAGGCGAGGAAGGGGGTGTCGAGAGGTCATCGTCTAGGTCTTCCGAGAAGGCAGCGGTCGAGTTGCGACGCGACGGGCTGGACAGGATGGCAGCAGAAGATTCGCGTATGGCGCATTCGAGGTTGTTTTCGTCTTCAGCGGAGTCCTTTGGCGCGGTGTCCGCTTGAACACGTCTTTTCTTAGCTGCTGGACGTGAATCATCGTAGCAAACACGCCGTATAGGGCGGCCGTAGGTGTGCATCATTACACCTCTGCGCAGGAGAAAAAAAATAAAAAATTGTTAGAGACATTCATGTTGTCATTTGTTAGGGAGGAGGGGACGCGCGCGTCGAGAGGCAAAGTGGTAGAGTGGTAGGTAGGCTAGAGATCAAAACAGGCAACTAGCTTGGTTTTTTGCACGTTGCTTACCTCTTGAACGAGTTGGTCACAGTATATGGCATGTCCCGCGCAGTGATCATGAAAAGCGGATTCATGGGGAGACCAGCAGTGGAAGTTTGGACATGAGTGTTACAGCGATTCTTGAGTGTTGTGGCTGTGTTGTTGTTATTGGAGGTGCTGTTGAGGTTGCTGAAGTTGGGAGAAATATAGGTGTCGGCCATCGTTTCAAGAGAATAAATAAAATAAGTAAAATAAATATAGTTGGGATAATAAAATAAATAAAATAGATAAATAGATAAATAAATAAATAAATGTCGCGATTAATTTGCTGCTTGATCAACGCGAATCCGCTAATCCGTTTTGGGGCATGGTAGTTAAGGGCTGGAGATTGGAGATTGCGGGCAAAATCCCTTGGTTTTGCTCGGTTTTTCACTCCAACCAACCACCACCACCACCACCACCACCACCACGACGTCGTCTTGGGTCTTGGTGTTGTTTACCGTACGTCTTCTGCTACTTGCTTCAGTGGCAAAACAGCTCGAAGGTGGGAGATACCGGAATCCTCAATGATGACTCTGTGCTTACTCCCGTCCTCCCTCCAGGGTTGTTGCGTCCACCATAAGCACCAGCAAACGAACTCGAGGGAATAAATAATAAAATGAGAGAGAGAGAGAGAGAGAGAGAGAGAGAGAGAACAAAAAGTAGAAACCCGAATGACCGATATTTTGCTATTTATTAATGGTTAATGGCTATTGCCTGGCGGTACGCGATCGTTTTATCAGTTCCTCTCCTCTCCTCTCCTCTCCTCTCCTCTCCTCTCCTCTCTCTCCTTGGGTTGATGATTCCCAGAAAATCCTTCGTCTGGGGGAAACAAAGCCTGATGCAATCCGTGTGCGTGGAGCGAAGCTGCAGCCAGAGAGATGAGATGTATGTAGCATAGTAAATGTATGTACGCAGTAGCGTCTGTTGTATGGCGACCCGACCCGGTGGCCCATTATTATATTAGAGTAGTAGTAGTGGTAGTGGTAGTTAAGTACTAAGTAGTAGTTAATAAGTAATAGTAACTAACTAAATAGTAACTAGTAGTTAGTAGTTAGTTGGTAGTTATTTATTTGACTATTCTTATTACTTGCGACGAAAGGGCCAATAAAACAGTTGAACTTGGTGCCAAAGAAGTTGATTGTGGGGCTGAACCTCCGACCCACTCTTCTTGTCTTCTTGGAACAATAAAATGTTCAACTTTATTAGTCATCTCCCTCTAAAACACACCCCCCCTATAGAACACATACATTATTACTAATCCAGTCTTAAACACCCAGTTTCTTATTTAGTTATTATTAGTGTAGAGGTGTAGATTTAGAAAGAGAGGGGGGGGGGGGGAGGGGTAAACTGGAATTTATTAGTATTAGAATGAGCGAGAATGAGCTGGAGTTCTCAAGAAAATATATGAAAATTCAATACATGAACCCTCTCTTAATAATAGGCATGAAGAATGATGTGCTAGATTTGTCTAGTGTATGGAGTTTTAATGGCGGGGGGGGGTGCTGCCAGGCCAGGGTTTGAGCAACCATGTTCAAACTATAATAATAATAATAATAATAATAATAATAAAGAAGTTGTAAACCCGCTGCTACGACATGCTTGCTAGAATGAAGATGCTAGATATTATTTAGATGCTAGATGCTACATTATTATTACATACTTAACGTACATACTTACATTTCTTCTCATCAACCACCAGAAAGAAAAGCCCTGAATGGAAACCGTTTGCCACTCCACTCCACCACTCCACTCACCGATGATGAGCTATGAGCTTCATCCCATCCCTCCCGCCCGGCCGTTTTACGCAGCGTACGGAGTAGATTAATTATTATTATAGAGTAGAGTAGGGCTATTACGCATAGTACATACGTGAGAACAGCCTTTCCCACTGGCTCCCACTCCCAGCCACCCTGATTTTCGTCCATCCATCCAGAGCCCATTCTTATTACTCTTCCCATCCATCCATCCATCCAGCAGCGGAACCTGGATTTGCATGATGTTGCCAAGGGTCGGTCGGATCTCCGCTTCTCACCGGCCATCTGGCCCATCCAGCCAGCGCTTGGCAGCTTGTTCGAGTTTGTTGTCTTTTTTTTTTTGTTTTTTTTTTTTTTGTATATATATAGTTATATATATAGATATATAGATAGATGTTCTCACGCCTTCCCTGCACACAGGGCTCATCAAGCCCGGATGTTCTTCTCTGCCCCATTTTCTTATTAAGGAGTTGACTACGGAATATATTCAATATTAATATTCACTCTTGCAATCAATCAATCTCCTTCTTGTCTCAGAGTATCTACCGTCAAAGAGGCCACATTCCATCTTGTTTCCCTGGGTCGCCAAAAGTTGGTTGGTTGCCTGGTTGGTTTGCGAATCCAAGCATCCTTTCATCCGTGTTGTTTGAATGTTTCCCAACCAATATCATACTGCGTATACTGCGTATGTAAAATCCAACCTCATATCGCTGGCTGGCTACCCTACCCTACCTTGCTTTTTTTTTTTTTTTTTTTTGGTTTTTCTCTTCTCCGTCCAAAAAAGTGCCATGCGATGATGGCTTTTGGGATGTTGACCTGGCCACAAACCTTTGATTGGCGTTCGAAAGAGCAAACCCCCAGCCTGCTATTGGGTTGTACATGTACATACATACAGGAGTGCTGGTCCCTTGTGGCGTGAACAGCTCCTCCTCGGGCGACGGACGTTGGGGAATAATAATAATATAATAACAATAAAGTGCAGCCTATTGTCGCTGCTCTGTTTTTGAACTTTCCTTAAACTACCCAACAAGGCTATTTATTGGCCGCGAGGCTCTCCACCTTGACTGGGGGGAGGGGAGGGGAGGGGAGAGAGGGGCGGCCAATTGTTATGGCTCTCCGTCGTTTTTTTTTTTTTTAAACGCTTGATTCCGAGTTAATTAATGAATGGGGAAATAAAACCCGGAATTGACTCGGGCATCCCTTGTCCTGTGGATAGATGCAGCAGCAAAGCTGTTGTTGTTTTCCCCTCTTGACAACAGTTGAAGAGATGCGCAGCAAGCATATTTTGCCATCCCGAAATATATATATATATATATATATATATATATATATATATATATATATAAATACAAAGAAGCCCAACATGGGGCTTCAGCGACCCCCAGCCTAAGGTCCCTCTGCTCACCGCGTATGACGAGAGTTGGTTTAAGGGTTCTGCTGAAACCCGATGCATATCGGGCCTCGGAAGTATTTGTTAACATTTTTTTTTTCTACATCTAGATGTTTGTTGACATGGACTGCTAAATATGTAACTCTGGGGGTTAGTTTCGATGAAGCAGATCTAAAAATTACCAAAAAAGGAAGAAAGGAAAACAGCATGGTTTCGTTTCCTCTAGATTTGTTCGAGAACAATCAGCCTTTTTTGAGGGCGACACCCAGGGGGAGGGGGGGGGAGGAAGTGCACCTCTAGACCTACCTTAGGTACTTACCTACCTACCTATCTCCTCCGGCGAACTGAAATGTGGCAGGCCGGGTTAGAGAGGTGAGTAAAACGCCCATTTCTCCCCGAAAAGCTGAAAAGACATTATACCTACCCCCTCTTCCTCTCCGCGCGTCGTCGTCGTTTCATGTACTACATAACCATACCTACCCGACCGGCAACATTTCTTCTTCGTTTTTGGTTTTTTTTTTTTTTTTTTTTTTTTTTTTTTGTTTCTTTCGTCACACAACGGAACAAGCAGCAAGCAGTAACTAACTAATATCTTCTTCCCAAGGCGGGGGGAGCTGGAGACCGTGTGACAAACCGCGGCTTGCTTGAGATACATATATACAATAATCCAATAATCTCTTTCAGGCATGGCATTGGTTTATTTTCTTTACTCGGTGCTTTTTTTTCATTGTTTCATCCATTACATTAATAATTATTTAATATTGCGCACACACACTTTTTTTTTTTTCAAAAAAAAAAAAAAAAATTCCCACACCGGGACCGGAAGCAAGCCAGGCCATGCCATGATACAAGCGGGAACGGGAAGAAGGAAAGGAAGGGAAAGGGAAAGGGAAATGATAGGACAGGAAATGGTATTTCCCCCGCAAATCGTTATCGTCCAAAGTCGGGGATGGGATGAATGTACGTACATACATACATAGCATTTATTGCAGTAGTGAGGGTTAGTAGTAATAGGTATAGGCAGGTTATGTAAATGCAGGATAGACACATACATACATACATACATACATACATATCCTTCACCGCTCTTCAGAAAAAAGGAAGAAGAAGAAGAAGAAGAAGAATGTATATGCCGCAGAACGCTGACGGGAATATTTTATAATAATAATTCAAAAGCAAAAGGAAGGGCGGAATGCAATAAGAAGGCCAACGACGTTGCGACAAGCAAACATCAGATGTATCTAGAGGATATTTTAAATAAGGGTTATTAAGTAACTTATGGGTGGGTAGGTTGCTAGCATTATGAAAGGATAGAACGAAGAAGTAATAAATTATTATTATTATTATCAAAAAGCACTGTCGTAAATGTCATTCATTCATATTCATAAAATTCCATGCAAAAAGGCGGGGTGATTAAAAAGGGAGGGGGGGGGGGTATGAAACGACAAGGAAACATCAGCGTAGTTTAAATAAAAAATAAAAAATAAAAAAGCGAACGAAGCCAGATTACACATAACAAACAACACACTCATGCCATAAAGAGTTAAAGAGTAAAAGGCATACACATAAAAATGGCAGCGAAGATATCTACGACAAGCAAAGCGAAAGCGAAACGCGAAAGCGAAGCATGCAAAAACCCAATGATAAAGCAAAGAACCAACCCAGACTTGTGTCCTTCTACCAATCGACGCCTGGTCCTCCCAATGCAGAATGAATAAAGGCCATGTCATGTCATCACACGAGAAGAAGTAAATCGCACGCAAGGAAATCCCAGCCAGCGTATCTGACAAGAGTGGATGGAACCGGAAAACTAAATCACCAAATCCCCCAAAAAAAAAAAAAAAAAAAAAAAAAAAAAAAAAAACCAAAGGACAGCTCCCTCTTATTCCTCTATTCTATACCCATATTACCACAAACCCCACAGCGGCGCTCCAGCTCGCAAACTCCCAACTCCTAACGCCCAACTCCCAACTCCCAACACCAGAACGAGTCCCAAAGTCCCAAAAACACCCAACAACGAACCCATCACCTCCGACTACTCCGCCCACTCTGCCTCGACACATTCGTCGACACCTGACTTACACTATCGCTCGGCCGCACGGGTTCATCAAACTTGCTCGACCGTGTCGATCGTCGCGACGTCGACGCGCGACTTGCCGCCACAGGCGTCACGTGCGAATCGACATCGACGCCCTCGAGGAATATCGTGCTGGCGCCCGCGACGGAGTCTGGCAGCGGCATGTGGCGGGAGGAGTTTGCGTAGCTGGCGTGGGAATGCTTGCTGCTTGAGTGGTGGCTGCGGGTGGGGGAGGTGGAAGAGTGCTTGGATGGAGAGCTGCTGCCACGGCTGCTGGGGTGGTCTTTGCTGCTGCTGCGGCGGCTGGAGGAGGTGGTGGAGATTGTGGTTACTGATCCTGAGGGGAGGGGGATGTTGCGGGCGGAGTGGGTGTGGGAGTAGACGGAGGCGGTTGGGGTGGAGGATTTGGAGCTCGTGTGGATATCCTTGATAGTGATGATGGAGCGGGTGGAGCGGGACGAGTGCGAGTGGTGCGAGGACGGGCGGGAGTGTGCTGAGTGACTTGAGTGATGGGTTTTTGAAGAGGCTTTCAGCGTCGAGGAGGTGTAGTTGCTGGCGTTGTCGTCGTCGTAGTGGTGGGGTCGTTCTTTGAAGCTGCTGATGAAGGTACTTGGTTGTTTGCGCGCGTAGGAGTAGGAGCATTCGGAGCCTTCTTCTTCGAAGGGGACGGCTTCTATGGCACGGATCGGGATGTCCATGTCCTGCATGCCACTGTATACGCTTGCGCTGGATGCGCGGCGACCTGCGTTGTTGTATTCATACCCATCACCGCCCCGGACACTCTGGGTTTGACCCCAAATCCTAGAGCAGTTCTCGAGGCCTTCCATGATGGTACTTGCGCGTGGGTTTTTAGACAGCATAGTCCGTGCGTAGTCGGCGTACTCGTTATCGACGCCGCCGAAGGTCATACTTCGGGCAGGTGGTGCTTCTATGGCCCTGTACAATGTTGGCTCTGGTGCTGGTGCAAAAGCAGGGGCAGGTTGCTCAACATACTGATGCTGTTGTGTTGGTGAGGGTTCTGATGAGTCGGCTTTGAAAATGGAATACGCAATTGCTGCTCCCGCAGCGGCTCCTAGAAGAGTTCCAACAACAGCTTTAGCGCCATTTGTAGAATCCCTTGGCTGAGGCACAGGCTGTTGTTGAAGTTGAATCGAAGCTGGTGCTCTGCTCTGTGGCGAGGCGCTTGCGGCAGCGGGTTTTGAAACAGCTGTCTTAGCTTTGCTAACGTAGGTTCCGATCTCTGATTTAGCACGGACAACACTCTCCGTCTTGGTGGACGAAGCCCTAGAAACAACGGAGCCATTCTTAATGATCGTCAATGCCCTGTCAGCAGACGCCTTATCTGATCCAGAGCTTCTGGGGCGATGAACAGCTTCAATGCTATTACCGTCAAAATCGATAACGGCAGCGCTGTAATAATTCTGTTCTGCATCACGTAGAGTCGGCTCTCCATGGATCTTTGCGCCTGCTTTCAGGGCAGCAATGAAGAACTGGCTAACAGCATCACGAGATGGGGCTGGAAAGGCTACATGCGCAGCACCAGCAGGGACTCTGTTGGAATATAAATTTTTAGTGATAACGTCCAACGGGGAAAAACATGTATTCAAACATTCCCTACCCTGGTCTCTCCTCTGCGATCCAAAAGTCTGCAGGCTCTCCAGGCACGGAGCCAAAACCAACATTGTTATCGTGGCGGCCGATAAAGCGGTATCCAAGAGGTTGCAGGCAGGAGAGAAAGAAGGAAGTTGATGTTGGCAAATGTGACACGGTCAATGTGAGATGTGAGACAGGCATGTTGGCTGCTGGATGTATTCAAACTGACGGAAGGGGGAATTAAGTAATAACAAAAACAAAAACGAAACAGATACCAGATAGATACTATAAAGTTATATAGATTCACGAGATCTGGTGGGTAATATAGTAAGAAGTGGGGGGAGAAATAGTTTCCGAATATAGCTCCGGTTCGGAAGAGCAGGAGGGGCAGCAAAGATTATATATATATATATACTCTGACCACGAGAGGAATGTTGCCCGAGATGAAGAAGAAGCAGCGGTTAGTTAGTTAGTTATGGGAGGAGGCATGAAATAATACAACAAGACAAAAAAGAGGATCTGACAGAAAATGGCAGCAGACAATAAAGTATTTATCCCGCTGTCTCCAGACAGAACCAGAACAAAAACGATCAGAGTCATTGGAGCCAGTCTATCTCGTCGGCTTTGTTCCCCTGCATTGGCAGACAAAAAGTGACGAAGCCAAAAATTCACGGAGTAGACCCGATTTAGAACAGCAGCTCGCCTGGGTCCACGGGGCATCGCATCAGTAGGGCCAGAAGAGAGACAAAAAAGAGGGCTGTCGGGCCTTCTGCCTCATCATATCACATCGTCAGCACCAGTACGTACCAGCAAGCGCCGGGACTGGTTGCTGTCAGCAGCAGGGTCCAGCGTCAGCATCGTCAATACTCCGTACTCCGTACTCTGCTTCCAAAGAAGAAGCAACCAAGCAAAAGAAGGAAAAACAAAAAAAAGAGAGAGAATCCTAAAATATTAGCCAGCTCCGTTAGACTGACTGTCTTGCATGAAAGGGGTTTCAATGCTTCAAGGAAACCAGCGAAGTCGCGAGTGAATCAGAGGGACTTTACTTTGGCGTGGTGTCCTCGGCCCCATAGTTAAACGGGACAACATTCATTATTCGCCAGAGCTTGCCGCAGCCTGACCGGTAAGTTGTAACTAATAATAAGGTTAACTTCCTGGGCTGGTTGGAGGGGAGGCGGAAAGGAATCCACGCCACGGGGAAACGGCGGCCAGGCAGGCGTCGTGATGGGGCTGTTAGCGGGTGAAAGAATGGTAGTTAGTGGTTAAAATGAAGCAGTTAACTAATCATCATGATCAATAATAAATAATGGTTGGTTGTTGAGACCCCTCTGCACGTCATGCCAAACGGCACTGTTTCACATAGCATAGGTGATTGAGGGCAGAGGGGAAAACACATATCACTTCCATTCATCCATATCATACTAAATAGAGAGAGAGAGAGAGAGAGATAGGTTTGCTGTAACTAGTTACGTTAGTTTGGCGCTGCCATAAGTTTTGGATTATTCAAACAACACAGGCAACTTTTCGCCTTTCACTAAGCCAATTCCCCCAAGGTAACTAGTTAACTAACTATGTATAGCATAGTTAGTATCATCAGTTTATCAATGAGACTCGCATCACTCCAAATATCGCCACGGGATATTCAAGAAGAAATGACGATGATGCCGCAGACCGCCTGTAGGAGGAGCAGAAAGAAGGATAGGGGATGGATGGCTGGGCAGACGGAAGAGAAATGCAATGCAGTATACGGAGTAGTAACTATGGAATGAATAATAATAATAATGAATGAGGCGAGGCGAGGCGAGGTGGGACTGAGAGGTTGGGACGGAGGGGCCCAAAGCAGTCAGTCAAGTTCAGCCTTCTTTTACCATTATTATTATTAATGTTCCTTCGTGCACAGCAAGTAGTTTGAATTGAAAGCTGGCGTGGTCGCAAACCATGCCTATCAACGAAAGGCTCGCTGTGTCTCATTCGCTAGATCATCATCAGTTGGGAGGAGGAGGGGAGAGGGCAGCAGTGCAGCAAGCAAGTAACTCCGGGTAAGGAATTAAGGAAGGGGATTGAAAAACATGACATGACTGACACCTGGCAGTAACACTAAAACTAGTTCTTTCTGCCTGCCTCTGCTGGTTCCCTGGCGGGTGGAGAATAATGAGAGAATGAGAGCATCAGAAGAAAACAAAAAAACAAATCACCGTCCAGAACTGCAGGGAGATTAACCACTTAGTACTGTGTAAGGGAGAGTTGGAGGGAAGTCTGGTGGTTTGGTCGTGCCAACTTGCCGTTTTGGGCCTAACTGGTAACTAGTTTAAATACGCAATACGATATCATACAACCGCGAGCCCTCCTCTCCTCCCTCCCTCCCCCTAACTACCTGCCTAGGTACCTACCTACCTGCCTAGATACATGTAATAATGTACAGTTCCTCCGCCGAAACCTACCCAGGCAAATGTTCTGTTGACTATTGACTATTAATTATTTAGCTCTGTATGTAGCTAAATTGTTAACAACGGGGGCTGGGAAGGTTGTGTTGTGTTGGGCAGCCAAGGATTCGGCCAGCGCATCATCGCATGGGCAGAACTATAGTAACTATAAGTACTCTGTATATACGGAGTAGTTAACATGGCAATCCAATCATTACATTACATTACATTACATTACATAACCACCCCAGCCAGCCAGCCCAGCAGCCTCACTTTTTCCGCGCCGAAATCTGTCCATCTACTCTCTACTCTACTTCTCTCTCACTCACTGACTGACTGCCCAATCTCCATACTTGGGTGCCCATGCAGCCAGCTACGTCCTGACTGACTAACCAACTGAACTGACCTGCACTACATCCTCGCTACCAAATGTACCAAACCGAACCGAAATAATTATTCATCACCAGCGTCCCCGGCATCATCAACGTTATACATGGTAGGGGATATTCATTCATTTGCTCCTCATTGACCGCGTTATTCGGAGCTTAAGAAGACCAGGATAAGTTCCAATCCACGTCCTTATCCAGCAGTTCCATGCTAGAGTCTTAAACAATAATAGGATACTTTCTTAACCCTGAGACTACTAACAAGGAAGAAGAGGGAAGAGTTGGCAAAAAAAGAAATGCATTTTTCCAACATAGATATATATATATCAAGTCCGATTCTAGTTAGTAAGCCCATCAGCGTCATCCATCCATTCATCCATCGTTCCCATGCCATGTTGAGGGTATATATATATATATATATATATATATATATATATAGTATATAGACATGTATCACCAATCCAAACCAAACCAAATGCCAGCAGCAAATCCCGGCCAGTGGAGGCAAGTTGAAGTGCCAAATTTCCACATCTCGAAAAAAAGAAAAAGAAGGGGAAGGGAGACAGGAAGAAAGTAATACAAGATATATCGACAGGGGCAAATATAAGGGTTACAAATATAAGACAATTGAAAGCTTTTTCTCTTTTTTTTTACCCTGAGATATAGAAGTGCGGAAAGAAGCCCCCGGTCAGGTGTAGGGATATATCCAGGGGCGCTTTTCTTTTCCTCTCTCTCTTTTCCCTATATCAGCCGTGTTTGGTTGTGTACTTGTTTTCGTTTGCGAAAGTTAGAAAACCGGGCCACCCCGGGTGAGCTTGGTAAGAAATGAAATAGGCGGATGTGAGCAGGTGAGCCCCGGACGAAAAAATGGTTTTATACCCACAGGGAAAAATGAACAGGAAAAGATTCAAAAGAAAATGCAAACAACTGAGAAAATGAAAAAGAGATAAAAAAGAAACCCAAAAACTCCTCCCGCGCGCGTTGAGGCTGTTGAACCGCCCCTGTTTTGTTGTAAAAACAGAACGATATCCAAGCATAGGCTCTCAATGCATATGCAAAAAAAAGAAAGAGAAAATTGTATGGTGAATATATTAACTAGACAAAATGGAAAAAATGGAAAAGGGAAATGAAAATGAGAATGGCTTCTGGTTGCGACATGCTTTTGACGTATCCGTTCGCGAGCACAAAATGCTTGTTGTGAATATGATGTGATGCGATGCGATGTGATGTGATGTGACTGAGGAGAAGACTAAGAAAAGGAAGAAGAGGGAAGGGCAAAGTTTTTTTAATTTTTTGTTTCCTTTGGGCAGTCTCCGCGAGGACAAGCGTGGATGTTGTGATCGTGGCTGGCCTCTCGTTTCGACTGGTTTCATTTTTTGTTGCTTTTCTTCCCTTTCTTATTTCCCCTCTTTTTTTTTTTTTTTTTTTTTTTTTTTTTTTTTTTTTGGGCAGTTGTTGTTGTTGTTGGCTTGGAGGTCCGGTTGGGATGTGGTTTAACTGTTAGTCCCAATAGTCCCCGTTCGTCTGCTTCGAATTCGGGGTTTTTGTGTTTGAAATGGGAAAATGCTGTAGGGTAAAGACCAGAGAGGGAGGACCATCGAACCGGCCGGTGTCAGTAATATCTAGGAAGGGAAAAAACAAAAGGAAAACCTTCCAAACCCCTCTCATTACCTCACACAACAAACCTCACTTCTAGAAAGGCCCTGAAAGGGTAATTTTCACCGTGTCCGCTTATACATATACCCTTCCCAAAAATAAACTGGGCCAATCCCATTTCACGTAGCCGGCTATACGATATCCCACACATCCTCCGCCGCATGACAGAACTTGCTACACGCAACACTGGCACTGAGACTATAGTTGCTGATACTAATGGTATCATCCTTAAAGCCATCAGCAAAGTCATCGCGGCCCTTTGCCATCGCGCCAACGAAGACGCAAATACTCTCCTTGGGCCCTAGCGATTCGATATAATCATTGACGCGGACGACGGGTGCATCAAAACTCAGCGTCACTTTTCGACAGTTGGGCGGCAGGTGGTCTGTGATGGGGTTCTTGATCACCTTCAGAAGCTTTTCTTGCGAGTTGGTGGAGCGGATGGACAGGCGGTGGAGCAGCTGGACCATCAGGCCGGCAAATCGCTTGAAAGTTCGTGGGATGCGTACGGTTGGGCTGACTTCGATGAGGACGCCCTTGGCGGTGTGGATGTAGATTTGCAGTTTTCCTGCTTTGTTGATGGGGGAGTCGAGGAGGGTGAGGAGACACTATAATATGTATACAATTGTTAAGCTCGCGGCAGGTTGATAAAAAAAAAAAAAAGAAAAAGTGGCCGTGGCGTGTATATATATATATATATATATATATATATGGGGTAATTCCAAACCTGATGAGTGATATCCGGGCGCGCATCACTGATATCCCGATTCATCTTTCGCATAACGCCAATGTGTTCATCGCTGTTGAGTAGCGAGTATTTCTCTTCTCTGCCATTGGCGTTTCTCCCCCCCGACGAGGCGCGGTATGTTTCCAGACTCGCGTTGGAGAGGACAACAATCAGCCGCTTGGTTTCCTTGTCGTGGGAGGCGATGGGGACATGCTGTTCAGCGACCAGCTGGGGGAGTTCGGGGGGAGGGCAGGATTGGGTTCCTGAAAAGCCAAAGATGGTGCTCCGGTTAGCGGTCATCATTTCGCATTTCTTTTTTCTTCGTTTATCTTTTCTTTTTCGTTTCGCTTTCTTCCTCTCCGTTGCGCGCAGGGGAAAGAATTGCAGAGCGGGGTATGGTATCGAGACGGAAGCCAAAAGGGATTCTGCCACCAGCTCAAGAAAAGGAAACGAGGCCAAAAAGCTCCGCTAGAAACTCTGAGGGGCGACCAGGATTCATTCATCCTTTCTCCCTTTGATCTTGCGTCGCTGTGCAGTAGTGCCAATTAGGGGAAGGTAGCGGTATTCAATATCCCCTGACCCTGTTACAGTGTTGGGTTCCACTGTCTCCTCTCTTGGGTGCGGTGGCAGAAAGCTGAAAGGGAAGGAAAAAAAAAAAAAAGAAAGCCGCTTTGTGCCCAACAACGACTAACTGGAGGCAGACAACGCCGCCGTATCTTTTCTCTGTCGGGCAGGCGCGCAAACAGAAGAGATGCAACGAAGAAGAAAGTAAAATAAAAATAAATTGACTTACTGGGCCGCTTTCTTTTGCCCTCAGCCGGATTGGACATTCTGTTGGTAGAGGAGGGAGGAGGAGGAGACTGTTAGGTGCGGGAGGAATATGATGGGATGGGAGATGTTGTTTGCGCGATGAGTCAATCGCACAGGAAAGCAGTCGGGGAGGAAGAGAAGAGAGAGACAGATAGGATAGAGGGGGGAAGCAATTGAAAGAATAGAGCGATCAGGATAAGACGGTGTGAGAAGCCAATAATGGGCGTGAGAGTGAGAGCGAGTGAGCGAGTGAGTTGGAGAGGAGGAGTTGGAGAGGAGAGGAAGAGGAGGGAAATATTTAAATATTTAAGACGGAGTGGAATATAGTCAAGTTATTTAACTCAACAACAAACTGCCATTGTCGACCTTTGTACTCCGTACGCAGAGTAAGAAGAACTACAGAGTACCGCCCTAAATAATTCAACTCCATTCAAAAAAAAAAAAAAAAAAAAAAAAAACGTAAATACTTCATACTGTTAGTTACTCATTTCTCTGAGTGAGTGAGTGAGTGTAACTCTGTATGTATTTCCACTCTCACCGCTGTCTAACCACCTGAAACAGACTATTCTTTCACAACCAGTCATCATATAAACATATGTATGCTTATTTATTTTTCTAAAACACATCATCATCATCATCATCATCATCCCTAAAAAAGTAAAGAAAAAAAAATTATATCAAGACACTCCGCTGCCAATTATATTTCCATCCCCAAACTAACTACATCTCTGAACCATCTCATCCAATCCCACATCCCATCCCCGCTGCTTAAAAAAGAGCAAAACAAAACAAAACAGAAAAGAGACGAAAAAAACACACCGAAGCCGAAGCATGATAATGAGTTGCTTTAAACAAAAGAAAAAAAAAAAAAAAAAAGAAAAAAAAAATGGTAGAGAGAGAGAGAGAGTGTGAGAGAGAGAGAGAGCGCGCGAACAGATGTGAATCACAAACTATGTAAAGCGGGAGATTTTGCAACGAGCAAGCACGAACACATTATCCATGGATGAATGATGAATGCCAACAACCCAATGCTTTCCCCCTCGCCCCTGCTATTCCGCTTCCTGATCCTAAGGATCCTTTTTCTTTCCTTTCCCATTCCCCTGAATCTGGCTCCCACTGACGTTCAGCTCAGTTGACCAGGTCCGTCCGAGAACAAACAAAAAAAAAGGAAGAAAAAGGAGGGAAGAAACGAAAGAACGACATTTTAGCTCGGTAACCCCGCGTATCTTCTCTTCGATGTTTTTTTTCTCTTCCTATGATTGTTCTCGGCAAATATGAAAAAGAGAAAAAAAGATACACTTGCTTGGAAAATATATTCACATGATATTGATCGGGGGTTGATCGCTCTCTCTCTCTCTCTTTTTTTTTTCTGTTTTTTATGTTTCTTGTCTTCCAGCTTTCTCTGTCCATCAATATTTATCATTTTCCTCTCGCTCCTTTGTCGTCCCTGATTGAAATGGTTGATATACCGGCCCAATTACAACAAATCGATCGATCGATTCCCTCTCCTTCTCCAGCCCGGCCAAAAATCAACCAAACCAACACAGAGCAAAGCAAACAAAGGAGAATTATCTATCCCGTGGCAGCAAGCAAGTAAGGATTATCTTCTCGTACGTTCAAAGGGGTAGGGTAGGTAAGGGGGAACGTTAAAAGTAACATAATAAAAAAAAAAAAAAAAGAAATTCGTGGTTAGAGGAACATTGGGCAGCATGTGCACGTGTTTGCCGTGGCATTTAATTCATTCATCAAATAGCGTACTTCCGGGTCCATTCGCGGGCTGTCGCTTCATACCGCGGACGGTCGGTCTTGTAAACATGGGCAATTTCTGGTACCAATGGATCATCCGGGTTGGGGTCTGTGAGCATAGAGCAGATGGAAAGTAGAACTTGAGAAGGAACACCCATGTCAGTAAAATAAATAGAGCTAATAGATGGAGAAGCGGAACGGCCAAAACAAACCTTTCGATATGGTCAGGGCAGGACTCCATTGGTCTCTGAGAATGTCCAGGCAAATGCTTCCGTTTGAGTTGATGTTTGGGTGGTAGATGAGCGTAGTGAAGTTGACCTTGGGTGGCTTAAAGGGATAGTCGGTAGGGAAATGTATGGCTAGGAAGAAGACACCACCGGAGTATGGGCTATCACCCTATTATCGTCCCCAAAAAAAAATGAAATGTCAGCCATAGTCTCTCTCTTGTCTACACGCAACAATACGTTAGGGGTAGAAGGCTGCAATCCATTTTCCAAGCAAGGGTGGAATTTTGCCCTTCCGGTGGCAGATAAGGCAGGGAAAGGGTAGGGGATCATGTCTCTTTTATAAAAGCAAAGTGATAACTTACAGGACCCATGATCGTAGCTTGCCAGTGAAACTATATTGTTACAAGCAACCAAGTCAGTCCATGTCCCCTTCTCAAGGTACAGCAACTAGACACGCTACACGCTACGCCGCTCGAGTTTGGATGTTCCTTCCAACACGAGCCTTGTATAACCCGACCAGACTTATGTAGATCTAACCTAGCGACGTGACGCAGGGCGGCGTATAGAGCCAAACCGGGGGGGGGGGAAGGGGGGGAGAGCGTACCAAGTCATCTCCAACGGGACCAGCAGAACAAGACGATGGGGGATCGCTATATCGATATCAGTTAGTAATGAATATCTCCAGTTGAATCATGGAATGTTTCGCAGGCGTAGAGTGAGCGAAACCAGGAGGCAGCGCCCTGCTCAGTGGCGATGGTGGGGGTGGGCGTTTGTGCCGCCCGCCGAAGGGAGAACCATCAAAAGGGTATGGCCAAGGAGGGAAGACTCACCGTCCCAAGTCTGAGAGTTCTTTATTAATTCTCTTGAGGGCCATTTCGAGAGAAGAGGTATGGTATGTGAGATAAGGAAGTTAAGGAGAGAAAGAAAGAGAAGGATCTGAAGGAAAACGAGCAGTAGGAGCGTGGTGGGGTCGTGTGCTGGGAGTTCTTTTTGGGTTGGTTTTCGAGAGGGATTTGTCTGTCAAGGATATATGGGCGGCAAGTTAGCGGTGGTGGTGGTTGGGCAGACTCTGCGAGAGAGAGCCAGGGCCTGAGAAGAGGTGGGGTGGGGGGTTAATATACCTTCACAAGAGTTCTTTTTTTGTTGTTTTTTGAAACAGCAGTGACAGGAAGACAGGAAGACAGGAGCTATAGGGATAGAAAGTCTATGAAGATGTCGTTATGTCTTGAATGGCGGCGGCGGTGATGGGACGATGTCTGTTTGGTGGGGGAGAAAAAAGGAAGAGAAAGAAAACAGAAAACAATGGAAGAAGAAGCCTGAGAACGAACGATCAAACCTGTCAAGTCAGTCAAGTCAGTTCAGTCATCAGACACCGCCGCGAAGGGGAAAGGGAAGAGCGAGGTATGGTATGGTATATCAGGGTAACGACAATACGCCCACTTTAGTCAGCGGTATTTTATTCCCCCCGCCTCCCTTCGCACTGAGGGGCAAACAGGAACCGGAGAAATATTAATCCAGGATGCAGCCAATCACCGCTGTGTGTTTCAGGAGCCACTCTTGCCACTGTTCCCTTTGAGGAGGAAGGATGAGTCAGGTTCCGTGTAACGTAACTGGTATACCGATACTGTACCGTATTTTACTTACCAGGTACCGCACCTGACACAAAACACCCGATACATGACGAAATCCATTCCAATGGACAGCTAAAGTGAAAGCATGTCGGAATCGGAATCTTGGGACAATATTATTAAGTGTACAGTAGCTACATATATCGTCGTCGGCTACGGATTCCCGTCGTAAGCATGGGGGAAGCCAGGGATGTTTTTCTTTTCTGTAGGTACCTTGGGGAAGGTCTTGGTATCTATAAATTACATAGGCTGTAACTAGTTACTCTGTAACGAACTTACGGACTTGCAACAGGGCTGAGCCAGTCAGGCACAGCCAACCAACTTCCCTCTCTTTTCTTCCCCCGCCTTCCTTCCACTACGGAACACGACCCATTATTGTTTCAGGACCATTACACGATTTATTGACGATACGACGCTGATCATGGTTCATCCATCCGCAGTTTAGGTTGCTAGACAGACAGAGGATTCATCGAGCTGCCTACATACGAGAGAAGTCTCAAGTCAGGTACAGGCACACGCACAGGCAACGCGCACAAGGCTCTCATCCAACTCCTTGTCCATTGCCTGGCCGGTCAAATTAAAGCCTGTTTGTTACCCTGTTATCGATCATCAGGTAGCCTGCACCGGCACCACCACCCACCGCGTAGGAAGCGGAAAAGGGGCAGTGGGCATGAGATCTTATACAACCAGGCGGACAGAACATTCATCAAGGCCGGGCTATGAAAAAACCCCCAATCATCAAGAACAATCCCAAGGCTTAGGCGACGTTTGTTCGCAAAATAGAATGTTCAGTATGTGAAGCCGTGGTGACCTTTTGGACCCTATAGAGGCAGAGGCATAGTAGGAATTTGATTTGGCCGAATAGGTGACTTGTTTGTTTCCTCTCCGATATACAGGAACTTGACAGCTGCTGTGGGCTAGTTAGTCCAATCGCTTTGCAAAATGTTCTTTTCCTCGTTGTGGCAGGCACAGACAGACAGCTGTTCACCTGTCCTCAGCCCTTGCTTTTTTCCTCTTCTGAGATATATCCTTGGGAAGTTCCTGAGGAACCTTCTTTCACCGAAGGGGGAGAAACGGAAAAGCGGAAGCTGGAAACAGATGTAAAATAAAGAAATATCGAGGTGAAAGAAGGGACCCTCATTCGGCGAGTTTCCCTCTTGCGCAAAAATATAAAAAGGGGCACCCACGCAGGAAAGAAGCAGCTCTTTGAGAGTTTCCTTTCTTCGGCGTGCAAAGCAAAGCTGCATCCACTGATTTTCCACGGTCAGGTTTGGAAACCCTTTCCACCAGCAAGTATTCACTAGATGTAATGTGCTGTACAAACTTGTGCAGGGCAGAAACACCGCCTAGCTAGCTGGCTGGCTGATGCTGCTAGCAGTTGAGAGAATGCGAAGTGAGAGTTCTGCTGCTGCTATCCGCAGGTCCACAGTTTGCGGAGAGGTTGCCTCGAGAAGCCTGGAGAAGCATCGGGATGATTGTAGGCAGTATATTTACTTACGCTGTAATCCTCTTGTGACTGGGTAGTATCCGCGTATCGGCACGGGAGGAGATCCTGGCAGGAGCAGCAGTGCGGGTCGGTCTATTTCTTCATCTCGCTATATATGACGGTTCGAAGGTTTTTTTTTATTTTTTATTTATTTTATTTTTTAACCTTTTTCGAGGGAAGCTGGTCGGGGGAAGAGATCATGCCAACATTTGCCATAGTCGCATTATGCATATTGAGATGGTAGAAGTGAATGCAGATTGCGCCCTTTTATTGTACAGTACATGTACTTATGCTCTGCGTACGTGTGCGGCACATTTCGTATTATGATAAAATAATAAATCGAGGAGATCCAGCCCTGGGATGATGGGAAGCTTAATAATAGCTAACTAGGCATCTCTGAGAGTGCCGAATATGTTAGCTGCTCGTTGTGATTGAGGTAGGTAGGGTAGGTTATATATAGTTAGGGGATTCAATTCAACAAAGAGAAATGAAGGTGAGTCGCAATTCGAGATTTCTGTAGAGTGTGGAAAGCGTGAGACCTGCATTGTATTTTATTTTATTTTTTATTTTATTTTATTTTTTATTTTATTTATACACAGTACGGAATATAACTTAATTAATTGCTTGATCCCCCTCATTTTTATTTATCGCATCTTCTTCTCTGGAGAAAAATAAGAAATAAGGTGTTCATTCTTGATTCTTTACCATGGGCGAAACATCACACTTGTTGCGCTCCCGCCGTGGTTTCTAGAACCATGGAACCGGTGTAGATCTAGCAGAGTATGTATATATAGATAGATTCCTCTTTCTCATATTTCTCATATTTCTCATATTTCTCATGCATTTTCATTTTCGGCTGCCGGTCAAATGTGAGAGCAGAAGATGGTAATCCTAACAGCGTGGAATGCTTTTTACATATCTCCGGGGATTACTAAAAAAAATAAAAAAAATAAAAAATAAAATAAAAATAAAAATAAAAATCCGGTACATACTACGCTGCGTATGTACGGCATTCTTCTGTTGGTTGGGGAAATTAAAACCCCGACTTCCCATTACTTTTTCTTATTGTATCTGTTTCTTCAGTGTTGATCACAGCGGTGATCTGCGAGCTGCGATTCGGGGAAATCCCACGGGCGTAGCTATCCATGTCCCCGGCGCGGGTCAAGCTTGGTGCTGTTGGTGGAGCACCACGTTCTTGACAGGCAGTACCTAGGCATATCTTTAGGTACGGAGTACGGAGTATATATAACTACACTACCATATAAAAAATGGAAGAGGTGATCGATCATTGTCGTCCATCCCCTTCATGCTTTGAATAATAATGAACTATCTCGGAAAATACGGATAACTAATAATAACTAGTCAACGTCGTCATCTTTTTTACGCCAAACGAGAGAGAGTTCTTCAAGCAGCTAAATAGCTCTAGCAGCCGGACCCCCCCCCCCCTCTGGCCCGCGCCGAGACAGTTTGTTTCCGACAACAGCCAGCGGCTCAGGGCTCAGGGCTCAGGAGTCGGGAATCAGCAGCATTGACCGACCCTGCGATGAGAACCAGGAGCAACGGGGCGCAGCAGCCGCTGTTCGGGATTCAGGATTCAGGAGTCGATGTTTGTGAGACTTGTTCTGTGGAGAATCATCTCTCCGAAACTCAATAATAATGAATCAAATCAATCCCCTTGTCTGTTGAACAAAAAAAGGGGACGGGGGGGCGTGCTTGTTTCTCCTCCGTCGGGGAACTAACTAACTATGCATCGTCGTTCTAACTATGCATCGTTTGATGACTCGCTCAACTACCTATTGTTCTCCATGCCGCAGCCCGGATGAACAAAGTGAATAATATTAAATCTGTGTTACCTGTGGATGGTTTGGAAACGAGGTTAGAAAATCGCAATATACGCGCGAACAATTGCGACAAGTATTTAGTTAATAAAACTTAACAGCTGCACGGCTCTTACTGTTTCTCCCCTCGCTATAACTACAGCGTACGCTGCATAGTTGCGGCGTAAGCAATAAGAAGAATAACTAATATGTTACTAGGAACGGACTTAGAAACAGAACAGAACACTTGTTTCCGCGATGCAAGCCACAACACTCCAGGTTTTCCCCGACTCCAGGTTTTTCTTTTCTTTTCTCATTTCCCCATCAGCAGTTGGTGAGAGGAAACAAGACTACTCTACTACTACTAAAGAAAGGAAAACAAAAACGTGTCTGAGCGGGAAAAAATGGTCCCCGTCCATAATTATATAAAGAAACAGACCCCGTCCAACCCCCCAAACCCCCGTCGTCTAAAAATTCCATCTTACATATCTAACTCCCAGACCATATCATAACTATCCCTTTTTTATTTAATTTGCCCGTTTTCCCTCCCTCTTTCATTCCCTTTCGTTCTCCCGGCCTACGAACGATTCTAAGCTGCATGAATGAAACATTTGGCTCTCAACTCCTCTCCGCTGCCGATCACCGCCTGCAGCGCCCGTTTTCCCACACCTGCTTTACCACGCACCGTTCCGTTCCCCAATAATTTCCTCCCCAAACAACATGAAGATCGACGTCGCCTTCACCTTGGCCCTCGTGCTGGCAGCCACAGGAATAACTGCTGCACAGAGATCCAGGGTCGAGCTGTGTAGAGTGGGATATCAGGTATGTCCCTCCAGCATTTTATTTTGTTTTATTGTGATTTATTGTGTTTTTTTTTTTTTTTTCGTTTTGCTACGTGAACTATATAGTTACACCTTTTCAAACCAAATTATCTACTTTCTTCACCTTACCTTCCTCGTCATGATGTTAACAATATTCATTTTCCCCCCCAACATAGTGCCGAGCCGATATCGACTGCCAGGCGGATCCAGAGTGTCAGGCGAAGGCAGAGGTGAGGACGGACATACCATAATACCATACCCCATTTCTTCAAGAAAAAAATAAACCGAACCTGAAGCTGAACTTTCTGTCTTTTTCTTTTTTCCTTTTTTCTCATGAAAAAAGGGCATGGACCAAAAATTAAAGACCATCGCGGTTTACTGCCACGATGCAAAGCGTCGCTGCGAAGTTGTATGTGTTTGTCCATTATTCTTCCTCCCACAAAAAACTTCAGCTGGATTTGAGGCCAAGGAAAGGGGCTAACCTTGACGGCTTTCTCCGTTTCTTTTTTTTTAAAAAAAGGTATGGCCGGCTAGAAGCTAGAAATGAAATTTAAAACAAAAAAAAAGGAATGGAGAATGGAGTACTTGATTTCTATACCTAACTACCAGAAACAAATTGTTCCAAAACGCTAGTGTAAGGCTGAGCTGGGTAGCTAGTGTGGAGCTGAGTTTTTTTTCTTTTCTTTTTTTTTTTTTTTTCTTTCTTAACAAGTGATACCAACTTGGTGGATTGGTGAATTGAGGTATCCCACGATCAATCGATCATCCATGAAAGAAATGAATATCCAGAGAGGGCACGTTTTGTCTGAACGATACGATACTTCTGGTTGCTCGCGGAGTCTTGAGAAGAATTCAGGACTCCAGGGGGGGAGGGATCCTTGAACAATTAACTCGAGGATTAACCTGGGTATTCTGCGAGCTTCTGCGAGCTTCTGCTGGAGGATGGAGATATACACTCATACTCTATACATATACATACATTTTTGCCTACGCGGTTCACTTTCCAGGCATGGGGAGAAGAAGAACAGAGGATATTTTTATGTTAACTATGTATTAATGTATTACATGCAGCAGACATGTCAGCGGATAAAATCTCTCTATCTCCCCCCCCCCCCCCCCTTCCTTTTCTATTAACATGATGTATGGTCTATGAGATCTGGCTCTTCATTCTAATGGAGATACATATTTCGCTTGCGGGCAAAAGTGTATGGGTGTATAATCTTGAGAAAGCTATTGCTTGATGAGCGGGTGCGCAATGAGATGAGACAAAAGAAAAGGGAATAGGAGAATTGTTGTTTCGTTAATTCTATAGAATATTGGGAGACAGGAACCGCCTGATTGTTGTATGTTAACTATCTCCCCCTTCCCTCAATGTTCTGGAATTCTTTTTCATTTAACTAATGAGATGTAACTATGTATATCAACCAATAACTTAGTTCTATATCCATAACCCGTACCACCGGACCCGGCATCCCCGTTGTCAAAACAGTTAGGTAACTTAGCCTTTCTGCAATGAACACAGCATATCTCGGAAATTTATTCCACAGAGGTTAATAATGATGGGCAATCTCATGTATGAATGAGCTGCAATGCTCTGTGCCACGAGACTCAGAACAATCCGTTCATCACTCCCTGACCCCCCAACTCAGCCTTTCATCTCTCAGATTCGGCTTACTACTAACTTACAATATATGCAGTGTTTTGCCCACCCCAACTCCCTCCTTTATAATAATATAACTTACGGCTTGGAATATCTGTCTGTGGCAGTTGTCTGATTACCACTTCCGCGTACTGACCTCGCTTCCCAGTCCCATAGCCAAATATGGAGTACAAAAGTCAAACAAAGCAATGAAAAGAGGCCCCCTCCCCTTCCTCCCCTTCCTAACAACCATCCTGGTGTCCGCAGTCAGCTGGACGAATGCGGCGATTGTGCAAGAAAGTCCATTGGTTTTCCAGAACTGCCGGGGAAAGTGTCTTGACAGCATCTCTGTGTACAGAACTGTGGACTGTGAACAACATCTGGGCCGTCATCTGAATGCGATGTCAGCTCTTTATATATTATATATATATAAAGGAACTATACATCTTACTGAAATTGGCCCCACCCCACGACAGCTCTCCCCGTTTGCTTCAAGGGAATTAGATGTAAGAGAGGACGGGTGGGAAGGAGACGAGAAAAAGCTAGAATAGATAGAATTAGAGACTAAGTAACTTCTTTTTATGTACAGTCCGATAGACGGCCTTGTCCAATCGCTTGTAATGAAACATGAAGCGAGGTGATTTATCATCTGTTGGCCATACTTCAAGATTATGAAGGAGCTGGATGATTTGTTTGTTTGTCTGTTGTCTGTTCGTCTGTTTCCGGTTAACAAGCAGCAGGTAAAATGTTTGATATCACCAGTCGAGGATTCACAAATAGCATTCTTTTTATGGTGGAATATCAAACGCCGCTCTTACCATATTTAACATATTAGATGAGCTTGCTTGCCCATTGTCTAATTTTTGGTCGAAAAGGATGAAGTTCAAATGCCGTTGCTGTTTGCAGGAGAAGATGGTTGATCAACCCTGTTTCGCGATTCTGCGATTCTGCGACCCTGGACTTTTGGCTCATTTTCCCGTTTTTTATCGTTCCAAATATTAATCCAGACCCACCGAATCAAAAAAGAAAGTATTCCTCTGAACAAACGACTTATCTCGAAAGATTGAGGCATTGATTGCCCTTTGTAGGTTCCTCTATAACTTACTCACATCCTCCCTCGTCCCACTCGCCGAGACAAAATGCCACCGACATCCAAGCATTTCAACCCATCCATCCCCAGAAGGGAGGCCGACTTCTCTCGCCCTATCGAATATGCCTTTGTGCCTCTCCTCCCCGCGTACTGCTATGGAAACATCCGTGAATCCTTCACTCTTCCCCTCCATCCCCGGCAAGAAGCGCATACGTGCATTCGTGAATTGCAGGTGTCCAGGGCCCCCTGGGATTCCAAATGTCTCCTCCCACTGCTTCAATGCGGCGTCTGTGTCCTCGTCTCCCGGTGCTAGACGGCAGGTGACATCGGCCAGATGCAGGTCTGCAGTACGCTTCATTCCCCTTTGAGTAGGAGGCATAATCGGGGCCGCAGGCATGCCACGGCGCGAAGCGCGACGTCACTGGCTCTGGATTCGCGGGTGTGGCTTCGTGGGAGTCAAGTTCCGGTATCACCCCCCCCCCCCCCCCCCCCCTTAAAAAAAAAAAAAAAAAAAAAAAAAAAAAAAAAAAAAATCATAGATAGATGAGTTAAGGGTTATTCCCTTGGGATGATATTGGATGGATATACTGTCCGCGTGTGCGTGTGCGTAAAAATCACTTTACCCAGCCCCTTGGATTCGATATGGGCACGCTGTTTCCTAGCATCTCCTGTCTGCATTATGATCATGTACCCGCCATCTCCCTTTTTTGACAGCCGTCTAGCTGCTGTTGTGGTTGGGATGGTAGGTGAAACCACCTGCGCGTGGATTTTGGAGTTTCAGCATGAAATGCTCATGCAGCTTATGGAGAAGCCACTACCAACCTCAATAAAATCACCTCCTATAGGCACTAAATATATTATAGTAGGGTAAGTGAAATGAGAACGATAATGTTAGATGTATGTACATGAACAAGTGCATTGCAAGCTCCTCACCGATAACATTCTCCAACCCCCATACAGCGACCCCTGGATCAACGAAAAGGACTGTCTAGGTTATTTCCTTTTCAGCGAGTGGACTAGAAGTGGAACGGATCCATCAAACCCTCTCATTACCAGAAGATATTCAGCCCTTTTGAGGTCATGCGCCACAAGCGCAAGCTGCCTCAGCCGCGTCGGGCCGGCGGCAGAATGTCGTAAATTGGTTTTTAGTATGATGATCCGGAGCCGACATGTTGAAATAGAAACTTTTTACATTTAAATCGAAGGTATTCAGAACTTCAGGAAATTTTTATCTGTATATACTCATCGGTACATGTACATGTACATGTACATGTACGTACATACATCAGGAAGTAGATAGACGATTACCTCGGTAACTGCTTTGAATTTCCCCGCGCTTAAAATATTCCAATCTGCATTTGTCCGACTGAGCTCTGGCTCAGAACAACTGCTGCAAGGCTGACCCAACAAGTCATCCTGCATTTTCACCAACATATGTTTGATGCTCGCCCTTCAAGCAACATACACTTACTTGCGATGCCCTCAACAAGCACAACAAAAACTTTCAATCCCTCTCTCCTCTTGCGCTTCTTGATATGGCCTCGGGCGGATTCAATGCTTTATCAGATGCAGTGATGGAGGGTTTCATGTGCGGCATGTCCGGTTTAGAGGTCATGGTAGAGTTTGATTGGCGCATTACACCAAGGTTTCTGTTCTCCTAGGGCGCACATTCCTCGAGCGAGGCTCAGGGAACGGAGTGATTCTCTCCATTTAGTCCTCCCGCGGAGGCTGTGAAATGAGTGTGCTGATGCTCCAAGAGCAACATAAAGAAGTTGAGCGATCCTCTAGAATCTAGAATTACGGGCCTCTCTCATGATATGATTTTCTCGATGCATACATGCTCCCCTTGATCTCATTTCCTGATCTCCAGATTTCATTCCCTTGAAAATATAACCATCACAGACCCAGATGAATTCTACATTTCATGCGACCTTTAGGCCATGGGTACTCCCTCAATCCAAACCACCCCCCTCGCACAAATCCCTCAACTCTTCAACCTCCAGCCGTTCTCCTACCCCCAAACACCATCATGATCCTTCCTTTAGCACTCTCTCACCCCCCAAGCACCGACACCCGGCCAGCTTCGCCATCCGTCCGTGCCTAAATTCCTACCTCAACCATGACAGATATTGCCATTGCCATCCAGTACACCATCTTCGGAGAACCCCACACAGGGAGCTTAGCTTCCGCATGATCTGGCGCATCTCTCTTCAATTCACCACTTTCTTCCGCCTACGATGCTCAAGACTCCACTGCTCTTCCGCCTGCGTTGCCTCTCTTAGAAGGAGAGACCACAGGGGCTAGCCCAGCACCGCCCTGTATGACTAGCTCGGATGGTGGCTTTGAAGAATTCCTCCAGCTGCTGGTTCTTCTGGAAAACTTTCCTATTGGACCAGCGATTATTGCTAACGACAGGTCCTAGGAGACTGATGACGGCCTTGATGGCCTGAAACTGGTCTGCCCATATCCTGAACCTCCCTATCTATGTTCTGGGACGCACCTAACTCTCGCCAAATTCCTAAGGAGATGCTAGCTAATAATACACTAGCTGAAGGAAACCCCACATCCATGACTCTCAACTGCGGCACCCCTCCCGCCTCAGCGCCGAGACCGATGCACCTTGCTCCGGTGGGTGTGGATGAAGGCTCCCGCGGCGAACAGAGTGAATAGTAGTATTAAAAAAGGGAAAAATATAAAAATGAAGTAAGAGAATATATACAGTAAGACCTAATAAAAATTATTGATTCTTCTAAGATTAATAACACTAAGAGCGGAGATTATAATCTTATCTATTTTAAGGTGGGAGTATTTCTGCTAGCGCTAAAAACACACCCTATATGTATTCAGCAGTTTTTTCATAGTATCAAAAAGCGGATCAAACTGCGATGCGCGATGCCTATTATCCCAGAAAAAGTTCAAAACTATGACGCGTCCTTGGATTCAACCTCTGGTCACAATGGAAAGAAAGGAACAATCTTCTTGAACTGAATGTTTTCTATTATATTTCTGTGGATTCTGTAAAACACCTCAGGACATCAAGTTAGACCTTTTGTGCTCATTCGATGTGAACAAGCGGCCAAGAAAGATTCAATCATAGTAAACATCACATAACAGCTCATGGTTGTATCATGTTTGGCCTCACAGAGGTTTGGTCTTGGAGCGGTCCCCTGGCTTGGCTTAAACTGACATTTCCTGGAATCCAGGGTATTTCGCTCATATGCGATGGGAATCTTTGGAATAAGAATATCACCCCACCGCCACTATAGATCACCACGCAGAGATCTTGGAAGCACGATGAAATGGAATCCAGCGGAATCGATAGAGCTTTCTAGTTAAGAGCCAGACAGATCACACACAGCCAGGGAGGGAAATGGGCCAGGAAACAGCGGATAAGAGAAGGAATTGGAAGTCGCTGGTGCATTTAAGCGCCTGACGCGACAAGCTTGCGCTTTAGTTAACTACGCCAATCCTAATTCGGTCTTATTAGTTACATCACGTCGTCACGTGTAATTACACGCGCCTTGGATTAATCGCGACCTCGCAACATAAAATGACATCCTCACACGGGATATATACGGATTATTTTCTTTGTGCCTCATTTACTGTGTATATAATCAACTTAACCCGACGCCTAGTGGAACATCCATATTGCGGCTTAAAGAATAACATCTTAACCCGAGAATCTTCGAGGCTCAGGTCTTGCCAGAGGGCGAATAAATACACACGCCGCAACCCATTGCGCGATTGAAAATGGGAATTAAACGTAAGCTGTCTCCGTCGATTCTTTGCTATCTGTCCTCCAAAAGAAAAATGCAGGTGCAACAGCTCGCCATAGTGTGGGCCACAGGAATGTTCTAATGTTTTATGTAAAAAAACATTTCCAGATTTGTACCAAGTAATACAGGAGAATGCTCCCGATGCAGTCAAAGCGGGTGAAATAAAAAATCATTTCGGCCGGAAGGTTGCAATTGTAAGTACTTTCTCTCCTGTATCTTCCTCAAAAGTTGCGTAATCACCCTTATGGTATGTGTTTAACGAGCTAAGCTAACTGCCATCCTTACTTCCGTTTCGTGTAGGATGCGTATGTCACATAATAATTCCCTCTAGTCCATGGGTATACAGCTAATGTTGCATACACAGCTCCATGAGCATCTACAGTTTTCTCGTCGCCGTCCGCTCAGATGGCCAACAGCTTATGAGCGAAACCGGTGAGACAACTTCACATCTTATGGGCATGTTCTACCGCACACTCCGCATCGTTGAGAATGGTATTAAGCCTGTTTATGTATTCGACGGTGCCCCTCCAAAACTCAAGTCGGGAGAACTGGCTAAACGATTTATGCGCAAGTCCGAGGCCGCAGAAGCACATGAGGAGGCAAAGGAAGTTGGCACTGCAGAAGATGTGGAAAAATTCTCGAGACGAACGGTTAGAGTAACGCGCGAACATAATGAGGAATGTAAAAAGTTATTGAAGCTTATGGGTGTACCCTACATCAACGCCCCAACTGAGGCGGAGGCGCAATGTGCTGTGCTTGCAAGAGCAGGAAAGGTTTATGCGGCGGCGTCAGAGGATATGGATACACTGTGCTTTGATTCACCAATCTTGCTACGACATCTGACGTTCAGTGAGCAACGGAAGGAACCAATTCTAGAAATACATCTGGATCGCGTCCTAGAGGGTTTGGATATGGATCGGAAGCAGGTAAGTTGATCCCATGAAAGCTCTAATCAATACGTCTCGTACATTTTTACCTTTGAGTTCCTAATCGTTCAATCGTTCAGTTCGTCGACCTCTGCATTCTCCTTGGCTGTGACTACCTTGATCCCATTCCCAAAGTAGGCCCCAATACCGCCCTAAAATTAATCCGTGACCACGGCTCCTTGGAAAAGGTCGTAGAGGCCATCCAATCCGATCCGAAGAAAAAATATACCATCCCCGAAGACTGGCCATATAAAGATGCTCGAGAACTCTTCTTTGACCCGGATGTCCGCAAAGCAGACCACCCCGACTGCAATTTTAAGTGGGAGGCGCCTGATGTCGAAGGATTGGTGAAATTCCTCGTTGAAGAGAAAGCATTTAGCGAGGATCGAGTACGAAACGGCGCGGCGCGGCTTCAGAAAAACTTAAAAACAGCGCAGCAATCTCGGCTGGAAGGGTTTTTCAAGCCGATTGCGAAGACTGAACAGGAAAAAGCTACTCTGAAGCGCAAGCATGAAGAAAAGCTGGAGTTGCAGAAAAAGAAAAAGAAAGAGGAGGCAAAGGCCAAAAAGGAGGCGAAGTCCAAACCCAGAGGAGCTGTGTGATCTGTGCTTGCTCGGATATTATTCTTCGCTTTCCTTTCTTTTTATATGTGTACCGGAGTATTTTGTCACGATTGTAACATAGCGGTATAGTCCCTTTTACCCCGCCCTGGATAGTTAACTAGAGGCCAATTTTATTAATCATCAGTTTTATCATTTAACTGGCGGGCGGAACGAACACATTGTCAACTCCTCTCCTGCACAACTTACAAGCATATCTAGCGCCGGTCAAGTTAAATACCCAAATTGGTACCATCTCTTGACTGAAGAATTTGACCGAAACGATCTGCTGACTAACGGCTGAGTTTAGGCACGGCTTGGCAGCTGCCGGCAACACTTCCCCGAACAGCACAGGAGGCGATGTGCCTGCGTCCGCCATCATCCATTTCTCCAAGTGCTCTGTTTCGATGATCATTGCGGCTCTTGAGTCTTTGCCGTTTGATTTAATAATGGTCTGAGCATTGACTGCATATGTATGTCTTTCTCTGGAATAAACTGCTCTCGCATAGCCGAAATGGCCCTTTCGGCTGCCCGCTGCCGAGAATTTCGATATCAACGGCTATGTAGCTAGCTTGCGAGCTATCTATCTAGGTCTTGCGAGCTATCTACCTAGGTCTTGCGCAACAAGTTCTCTGAGGGGGCTCTGGCGATTGAGTGGCTGGGTTGGCTCTTTTCTCCACCTTTTACCATGATGCCAACCTCGGATACGGTGAAGCAAGAAGAATGTCTCCTCAGTAAATGGTCCGTGGGGCCAGAACTGGTGCTCCTCATATAATGCATGGAAGTGCAGCGCCTGGAAGTCACTTTTGTTTAGTTTCCAGACGTACAGCACAGATATTTGTGAAACTATAGGACATACCATTTATTTCTCTACTATCTGTCCCCGAGATATCTGCCACTTCTAGCAAGTAGCCTTATACTATGCCAGAGAAGATATATTATCACGACGGCCCGAACAGATTTGTCGAAGTGCCAAAATGCGACTTGCTAACTTTCCTATTCGGTAAGGCTCTTCCTAGGGTTTTATATTAAAGCCTATGTTCTAACTGTCGCAAAGAATCCGAACACTGTCCAACATTAGACGAAACCCCCCTCCATCTTAATGCGGAAATTCCCTCCCAAATAATCACCAAGAAAGATCTCCGCGACCTAACGGAGCGTGTCGCCCACGGTCTACGAACGAATTATGGCATTGGAGCTAACGGACCAAATAAGGATGTCGTAACTGTTATTAGCCATGGGCAACCTTTTGTGTCAGTCGCCTTCTATGGTACTATTGCTGCTGGTGGGGTGTACTCCGCAGCCAGTCCATCGTCGACAGTTGCGGAATTAGCACGACAGATTACAATTGGTAATAGCCACTTGGTAATCTGCGGCCAAGAGATGAAGGAGCTCGTTTCGCAGGCTGCCAAGCAGTGCAATCTACCCCTAGAACGGGTGTTGGTATTAGAGTCGAATCCATCTCTCAAGTTTTGCTCTCTCGAAGGCAATATCAACGTTGTTTCAGACAAGAGATTGACATGGCAGCGGATTACGGATCCCACGGCCTTGGAGAAGAGCCTTATCGTGATCCTATGGTCATCTGGCACAACCGGACTTCCAAAAGGTATATTTCCCTTTTGACATGTCTACCTCCAGCCCAACGAAACGTGGATCAAATTACTGATCAATTAAATGCCAGGCGTCATGCTTTCCCATAAGAACTTGGTTTCGGAGACCTTCCTAGTTAGTGTCTCGGGCAAAGCCTGGGCAGCAAAGGAAATGGAAGCCGGGAGAGAAATTCCCCCAGTCCGTACTCTTGCCCATCTGCCGATCAGCCATATAGCAGGCGTATTTGGGTATCTGATAGGTCCGTTCTCCGCCGGCGGCCTTGTTATCTGGATGGGCAAATATGAATGGAAGAAACTGTTGAGCCTTGCCAAACAATATAAGATCACATCGTTCTACACGGTGCCTTCGATTTATCTACGAATCGCCAAATCCCCGGATGTCACAGATCAGTTCAGCCACCTTGTTGGCGCTGCCACGGGAGCGGCACCCATGGATGGCGATCTACAGACAGCTGCGAGCAAGAAGCTTGGAGATGGCAGCCAAGTTGTAATTGGCCAAACTTGGGGGCTGAGTGAGACTACCGGCGCGGTTACAATGATGCCGAAGGGGGTGGATGATTACACTGGATGTATTGGGTATATTATACCCAATGTTGAACTACGGTAATTATCGCTCGACTTTCATATTTGAATTCCGGCATTCGTGTCTAGGTCTAAGCATTTCTTCTTTATTCTAGCATGGTGGATGAGTCCTATAACGATGTCGAGCCTGGGCAGCCAGGCGAGTTCTTGCTTAGAGGTCCAATGATTACGCAAGGATATTACAACAATCCTCAAGCAACGAAAGATACTTTCCACGACGGCTGGTTCTGCACTGGTGACATCGGAATTCAAAGAAATGGCAAATTTTACGTCATCGACAGGAAAAAGGTATTTACGTGTTTATTTATTCATGCCTTTGTCCTCTTCTCCTAATCCCATTAAACCAAATCTAACCTTGTATCCCTTGATCTTTAGGAACTCCTTAAATATAAAGGCCTACAGGTCGCTCCCGCGGAAATTGAGAATCTCCTCATCACTCACCCGGAAATTAGAGAGGCTGCTGTCTGTGGTGTCCCCAGCCCAGAAGACCCAGGTTCTGACATTCCCCGCGCATACATTGTTGCTGACCCAGCTCGTGTAAGTGAACAAGCGGTTAAGGACTTTGTCAAAGACCGGCTGTCACCGTACAAGCAGCTGCGCGGGGGTGTGGTGTTTGTGAAGGAACTGCCAAAAAATGCGATTGGAAAGCTACTACGGAGAGAGTTGAAGGAGCGGGCGACAGCGGAGTTGGGGTTGGATAAGAACGGGGGTCTGAAGCTGTGATTGAACAGTGTTTTATGTCATTGTGGTAACATAGATCTGTAATCGATATTGGACCCGTCGAGAGGCGGGAAAGTGTTTTGATTCAAGAAGATGTAGACATATATGAATTTAACTTCAGGCAAAAAATAAAATCCGTATACACTAGCTAAAACATTTCGAGGGCTTTGTGCCATATGCTTGTTTAAATCTTGTCACTTCAGCACTTGGAAGCTAGCCGGGACCAAGCCTTGGGCAAGCCTAGCGATCTCAGATTTTGCTCCCAAAGCATCAGTCTGAAAATTTCTTCGAGCCGCCGATCCAGATTCCAGAAACTTCAGAAAAGAAAAGAAAAAAGTCTGGATGGTATGACGGGGAGACGGTCTCGGGGAGGTCAGATATGAACTTTATCTTCTTTTTAAAGCGATTCTGGAGTTGATCACAAAGCTAACATCCTTGCACAGGTTGTGCGCAATGTCTACAGCAACATCGCAAGTGTGACGAGGGCCGGCCCCGCTGTGGCAGATGTGCACGCCTTAATATCAATTGCGAGTACAAAAAGAATATTCGATGGGTTAATGGGCCCCACCGCCATCAGCGGCGAAGACCTCGAGATTCTCCCCACAGAGAATCCTGGGATGACTTGTTGCCAACGACCCCGGATTTACGGGTCTCGCATATCTCTTCTCTCGGAACCCCTTCTGGCTTGTTTGTGGTACAGGATGAACATCTTTTGCACCTTACAAATCGTACAAATGAAAGGGCATTATCAAACGCAACAGGAAGAACACATGGCAATGAAGCACCAAGCGACGACGTGAGGAGGATGCAAACCGGCACATCTATCCTCCAAGGTCAGGATCCCACTACACCAGGTCAACGCCCTGCGGACGAGGAAGAGCCAGTGTTGAATGAAGCTCGGCCGGTAGATGGGGAGTTGGTCCGTATCAGCGAGACTACGCCTTCGTCATTAGAGTTGCGTGCCTGGGAAACTTCGTTGAACAGGGATATATCCTCCTTTCTCCTCCCAACCGCGGAAGAGAGTATTGCCTACGTGTATTGTATGGCGCAAACAAATTTCTTACACAGTCCCTGATATACTCTATCTAATGATAATCAGTTCTCCGCTCCGTAGCGATGATCATGTCGGCACGCAGAATGGCTACCGCCAGCTCGCGATCCTCGCTCTATCAACTCCGGTGCTCATGGGAACAGTCATCTCTATCTCGACTACTTATATGCATCTAAGAGGCAGTGCACCCATGTTCCTTGCTCTCCAGCACCAGTCTCGAGCATTAGCAACGCTTCGTGACAGTTTAGGCTCCCTATCGAGTTCGGTCGTAAAAGAATGCAATGGGCATCTCAAACGGGACCTTCTCGCCACCATACTTCTTCAGATCACGGTCGAAATGGCCAGCGGGGGCAGTGGAGCCAAAACTCACATAGCTTATGCTTGGAACTTATTCCGGGAACTCGGTTACGACCGTCGAAAACCCACCTGCTCGATCGGCACTGTATTAGTCCAGCGTATGACGTGGATTGATACTATAAGCTCCATCTTCTGGCAACGACGTCCTTTCCTACCTCTATCCTTCTGGTTTTTTAACTACAATCAAGACTCCCCTAATGATGGTGATTCACAGCCAACCGTCCAGGAGACGACTGGTTGCCCGCAATGGGTCATATCATTTCTAGCTAGGATTTCCCACCTGTACGCTGACTACAGCGACGGTCTTCCATCCTTCCTACTTATGCCGCAAGCCAAAGAACTCGAATTGGATCTCAATATGTCAGCTCGAAACTACTTCAACCGCACCACAGCGCCATATAAAAATCTTTCAAACCGACAACGACACCTCGACGTAGTCGGCCAGTGCTTCTACTGGAGCGCCGTCCTCCTCCTCCAACGTCGCATTTTCCGCGACCGTCGCGATTCCCCGCGTGTTCAGTCCAGCCTAACTGTGCTAATCGAGCTTATGGAATCGTTACCTATTGGCTGCGGGCCGGACTCGGCACTATCTCTGCCATTGTACCTGGCGGCCCATGAGGCGATTGAGCCTGACCATCGCACTCACATCAGGAGCAAGAGCCGCCAATTGACAGCAGAATATCCGTCAAAAACGAGGGAGATATTAACTCGTGAATACGAGATTATTTGGGCTGACATCGATCGGTCCGCGAGTGAGGATGGGTCCTTGGTTACTACACATGCAGGGTCGGTGAGGGAGAGATTTTTATTTATTTGCTGACGATTGTCTCTAGATGTCTGGTGAGCGTTATGCTGTACACTACACGTCATTAATTTAATGACTGGAATGAGACTGCCTTGTTATTCTTTCGCGGGTTGCATATGCGAGATAAGGTTGGCAGGATATTATATGGACAACCTAATACCAGGGGCAGGATCGTTCAAATTTCTTTGGCTCATCAAACGGTGGAATACGTTAACTAGCTATTATTATGCTATTTATCAGCCTGTCGTCTCTCGAGAACCGATTTCAGCGACTCTAAAAATATTTTTGCGAGCGTAGAAATCTCATTTTCCGAAATGATGAAAGGGGGAGCGAACAGCAAAGCATCAACGCTGCCAGAACACAAATACACAGCTGCCCCTTGCTTGAAACACTCTTCAGAAACTTCTGGAGCAATAGGCCGATCCCCCACAGCTATACCCAACCGTCCAAAGTCCACAGCCCTGAAAAGACCAAGCCCACGCAGAGTAACACCATGCTTTTTCATGTGTGATGATAAACCCTCTCCCAAAAGGGACGCAAGCAGCAACCCTCGCTTCATCACATTCAAGACTAGACCCTCCCGTTCCTGAATTTTCTGCACAGCAAGAGCACCAGCGCATGCCATCGAATGCCCCTGGAACGTATGTCCGCTGACGAATTTCTTCGACTGCTTCGAATGCTCCTCAAACATGCTATAAACCTTTTTGCCTATAAGCACCGCCGACAATGGCTGATAACCAGCTCCCAGGCCCTTGCCAATAGTCTGGAGGTCGGGGGCAACGCGTCCCAAGCTTTGCCATGCATGATAACTCCCTACACGACCCATTCCACACATAACTTCGTCGAAGATGACGAGGATCCCATGGCGACTGCAAAGTTCTTTGAGGCGATGGAGATAAGTTCTCGTTGCCGGTACGGTCCCAAGAGTTGCACCAACCACCGGCTCGACAATGACTGCGGCTACAGTCTTTGGACCCAGCCTGTTAATTTTATCCTCGAATTCAGCGATCAGACGGTCTTCATATTCACTCTCCGTTGCCCCAGCGCCATCGGCGTCATAGAAACAACGGCTGACATGATGGAACACGGGGCTTAGAATTGGCGCAAAGGGCTCCCTCCTGGCAGTGTTGTTTCCAGCAGCCAGAGCGCCCAAGGTGTTTCCGTGATACGAGTCGTTTCGACCGATGAAATTGACCCGTTCTTGCTCGCCATTGTAGACGTGGTATTGCCGGGCAATCTTCAAAGCTGAGTCGACTGCTTCGGAACCGGAGCAAAAAAAGGTCACTTTGAAGAATGCATCGTCGCTCTTGTTGATGATGGTTTTGGCCAATTCTTCGGCGGGATCTGAAGTGAAAAACGACGTGTGCGCAAATGCCAGGTTCTTGGCTTGGGTGACCACAGCCTCTATAACTTCCTCATTTCCATGTCCGACGCTTGATACCGCCGCACCGCAGCAACCGTCGAGGATTCTATGTCCTGTATCGGTGAATAGATAGACTCCTTCGCCTCGTACGGCTGTGGGGTAAGACTTCTCTAGAGATCTGTGGAAAATGGCAGACCGATCCATGGTAGAAGGATAAGGAACAGGTCAAGGGGTGTTATCAAAAACTAACGAATATTCGAACGAAATGCCAGAGTGGATAGGCTTCAAGGGATAACTCTATCTATGTCCAGCGCGAGTAAATATCTCGACTCCTCATTCACAAAGGCGAAACCATCGCTTTAAATAGACACTCTCAAACGATCCCACCACGCCTCCTCCGCCTTCCTTCCATCCTCTTCATCTCCAGAATAAGCTGCATATACGACTCTTGATCTCAATTAGGCCCACGATCTCGACCGTATATTTGGATATAAGTCTGGCGATCAGCTTGGAGCGAGTAGACTCTCTACTTGGGGTATGGCCTAAACTCTGCACTCGGCCTTGGCACCGAGCCGAGAACAAAGCTGTTGCCAGCTACTAACTACTAGTTAGTTATAGTCTCGCCCAGAATTTTACTATAAAAAGTCCAGGGAAGCCACCAAAGTGGGCCTTGCACAGAAGAGCGAGTACAATTGCCAGTTACGGCATGGTCTGACTAGGCTCTGTCGGTGAACACTTGTCATTGAAATATTTAAGAGAAGCGCAGAGCATAATAATAGGATGAGATGACAATCCTATTCCCTTATCGCCCGCTCTCACCAAAGATGACCTGCTTACTATCGGATAATAGAAATGCCCAGTGTAAAACTGCCCAATGCAAGCCTCCCCACACCTCTAGCCACGAGCAGCGTCGGCTTATCGCATCACCCAAGAATATTTATGAATATTAACCCTTATTGTCGCGACTACGCCATTAACTGCTCTTCCATTTCCCCAACCCTACTTCAATCTTGGAGGACGTCGAAGTATCTTCCTAGAACAGCGAACCGTTGGCAGGCATTGTCCGGTACAGTCTTTACCGACTCCCGACTGCCGAACCCTCTGCAGTTAGGGTTAGCCGGCGGCTCTGCAACGCCGAGGTTAATGGTTAATGCCATGAAACGCAATCATATGGAGGAAACCCCGAGGAAACAAGAAATATTCAAGAGTTAAAAGTATATCGTAGGCTTAGATATCTAAACACTTTTAACAGTATCGAGACAACATACTCAATTCTCTACCTCGTCCCCCAATCTTCAATCTCTTCTGCACACCAACCAAAAGAAACGCCTACCAAGAGCATCTCACAATGCCCGCCCAAGCTGACCTCAGCGTCTCCAACCTCTTTTCTTTCAACAAGCATGTCGCCCTGGTGACTGGAGGCGCCTCTGGGCTCGGCGAGATGGCTTCGCAGGGCCTGGTGCAGAACGGCGCCCGAGTCATCATTGCGAGCCGCAAGGAAGCCGAACTGAAGAAATGCGCGGACCGATTAAACAAACTCGGTCCCGGAACATGCGAGTACATCGTTGCCGATTTGAAGGATAAGGCTGGCTGTGATTATCTGGCTACAGAGGTTAAAAAGAGAACGGATAGGTTGACGGTTTTAGTTAATAATACGGGCGTTACTTGGTGAGTGAAACCCAGGAGTGCTTTAGAGCATTTGATTGATAGGTTTTTCCTAACTGGTAATTGTAACAGGGGTGCGTCGTATGAGGACTTCCCAGAGACTGGTTGGGATAAGGTTATGGCATTGAATGTTAAGTCCATTTTCTATTGTGAGTTAAGTCCCGCCCGCATGCAGGCTATCAAAGTTTCTCTATCGTCTTGCTAACTTGGTTAACAACAGTAACCGTTGGGTAAGCCATGGCTACGACGAGGAAACCCTCTATATGGTGTATGATATTGACTGAAGATGCCGATACAGAGTCCTACCACTTCTCAAGAAAGCCGCCTCGCCGGATATGCCATCCCGTGTGATTAATATCGCATCGATGGCAGGCATTTCAACTCTCGACCCTACCGCCGCGGACGATGGAGGTCTGTCCGCACCAGGAACCGGACCATTTAGCTGTATGTTAACCTGCCTGGTCCCTGTGCTTCCAAGCCTCCTTGGTGACACTCTCATAATCCCGTACTAATATTGGACCCCTTTCTTTTTTTTTTAAAATGCAGATGGTCCCTCAAAGGCGGCTTGTATCCACCTTTCCCGGCAACAATCGTCAAAGTTCGCCCCAATGAACATCATGGTGAACTGCGTGTGCCCGTAAGTGAAAGCTCCATGTTTCCCAACCAATCTTCAGAAAACACAGCATAGAAGCTAGTTCAGACTTGCACATGTACAAGCGGCATAACCCTGACTGACGTTTCACTCTTGTAGCGGTGTCTTCCCCTCCCGAATGTCGAACTTCGGCATCGAGAAATATCTCGATACCCTCCTTGACGCACAACCCACTGGCCGCGTTGGCAAGCCTGAGGACTTTGCCGCTCTGATTTTGTTCCTTTGCAGCTACGGCGCATCACATTTGACTGGGAACGTTATTGAGCTTGACGGTGGAAGCAGCCGGAGTGGGTGGAGAAGTGGATCGAGGCAAAAGAAGCTATAGAGCACGAGTGTACGGGTAAAAGGGTGGATAAATTCGTTATGTTTATTGGGGATACGAGCTACTTTAGTTATAGAGCCGAGCGTGTCCCATTTCCTTTTCTTTTGTGAGGGCGGACTGCTTCCATGTCCAAACATAAAATTACACCACATTGGAATATTCAAGAGATTGCAAAATACCTTCCATGCTATGAATTCGTATTGTATAATTTTGAGAAAACGCAGGTTCTCAGATTCAGAATGATATAAAAATTCTATACATTCGCATCATCTCATCCTTTTACAGTCCATATATCGCACACAATGCTACCATTTGCATTCCAGGGCTCTGTTCATAACAGTCATTAATTGTGGAAAAATCCACGTTGAAGATCGTTCTACCACAACCCTCTCCCGCTCAAAATTGGTTATTTTATCGCTTTAAAGAGCATTGTTAACCTCAAGCATCATTGCTCAGTCACATCCACTGTAACCGACGTGCAACATAGCTGCCACCCCCAATTACCCCGGTTACTCCCGTGAACACAATAAGTGTCCCATAACCACTACCGTAACCATAGCCCGCTTGGCCTTTCCAAGGCATGTTCTTAAGAAGTGCTTCACTCAAAGGACCCGAGACAATATTACCAATGCCTCTGCCCGCGGATAGCCAGGCTAAAACCATGGTTGAATCAGCTGAGGCCTTTTTCTCAACAATGTCGCGCATGATTCCCGGCCAAGTGCTTGTATATGATCCCGCGAAGAGTCCATAGACCACCGCGAAAACGGGGAGGGGGGCCAGCGATACAGAAAATCCCCACAGGAGGAATACTCCCAGACTTGATCCGATCGTGGAAAGTAAAATGCACGTGGTAACATCCCACTTGTCAATAATAGCCCCCATCACCACGCATCCTATCACAGATGCGACATTCAAAAGAATAACTGCTAGTGCATCCATGCTCGTTCGAGCGCCTATGGCGCGGGCGTAGCTTGGGAGGTAAATAGATGGCAGAAAGAAGCCCAGGGCCTCAATGATATTGCATATCTCGAACAGAGCAAAGGTCCAGCTGAACACGAAACGCAGGCTGGTGGGAGGCGATCTGGGACGCTGGGAAACCGGCACACGAGGTTTGACGAAGTAGACTAGTGGGGCCGTGAACACAAAGAGCGCAACCGCGAAGGCTCGGAGGGCAACCCGGAAACCGAAACGGTCAAGCAAACTTTCCATCACAATCGGAAGGATAACGCCGCCTAGTCCCGTCCCTGCCCACATAACACCGAATGCAAGGCCTTTGCGTTTGTCGAACCAGTCCTCCATCAGAAGAATGCAGGGGGAATACGCAATGCTCCCACCCAGCGCGTAGAAGACACCCTGCGTAACAATCAGATGCGTAACGGTCGTGGCAAAGGAGCTCATGGCCATGGCAAAGCACATCAGCAAGACACCAATGGCACAGCCAGCCCGCTGATACTTGGGCCACCGCCTGTATACGGCGAAAACAATGGGCAAGTCAAGGTACATAATTCCCTAAGGGCGACCAAATCAGTCGTTCCACTTACAGAATATGCCGCTGGAAGCCGTTATCTCGAAAACGAAACAAAAAGGGTTGAAAGTGGGAAAGGATGGATCATGTTTCTCACCATGGCGCAGGTCCCGATTACAGCAATGTTCCCGGAGTCCTTGAACATGTCAAGCGAGCTATAGTAGGCTTGGAAAACTCCATATGTGAAGGCAAATCCCCATACCAGGGCCTCCATGAAAAAGCAGGCAGCCAGGAACAACCAGGCATCTTTTCCACGATCAATAAGTGCAGTTTGCGTTGCCTCGTTGGCTTGCAATGGACCAGTTTCCACACCTTTCTCCTCGAGGTTTTCCGACGTATCTCTTCTATTCTGCAACGCCACCATGATATGAAAAAGGTATCACGAATGACCTAAAGCAATGTACTGTACATTCCCGCAGTCAAAAATTTAAAGAGATGTAAAAGATGGCAGTCTCGTGGAATGCTAGAGAAAGAAGCAAGGGAAATATGAGTCACTTATGGCAATGCGAGAATGGACATTCATCTTTGACTGGTTTTCCAATTGTTTCTTTTGCTTCTAGCTTTGTCTGGTAAAGTTGGGCGGGGCGGGGGTGTCAAAGGGCGTGTTTTACTTTTCCAGAACTTTCGTCAACTAGCCAAAGGGAACGTTCCTATGAGTTAGCGGAGCAGGCTTTATCATCTCGCTATCCAATCTGGCGCTGATATTCAAGAAGTCTAGATTTCTCCCACACGAGTCAACGCTGCAAGAGGATGATCTCAGGGACACCATGGGCTTATTGCGAGAACCTGGCACCCGAATAATAGCTCCCGTTACGAGGCTATGTGCGTTTACCCTGTGTCAAGACCAATGTGTCGTCTTGCAAAAAGGCATTATGTACTCCGTACAGAGTTCTCTGTGATGGTGTTATAATTATAAACTGGTTCCTCCGTTCAATCGACAACGTACGTTGGGACAAGCGAAGAAGCGTCTAGCACGCGCTAATCGCGCTAATTTTGTCGTGACTTCTACAAATCAACCAGCGGCAGGACTAGGTGTGTAACTTATCCATGATTCATAATAATAATAATAATAATAATAATAATAATAATAATAATAATAATAATAATATACTATTACCTTTTTGTTCAACTAACTGGAATCAGGCACACAAATCTCCGATTTCTTAGATCTTCTTACGCGCCATTATGCGAAGCCAAAGTCGCGCGGCTCACTGAGTATTCAGTCGTTCTTGTTATGTACCCCCCACTTCCACCCGGCCGCAAGATCTGTCTTTGCTCCTCATCCATGCTTCCGCCATTGGTTGGTGATGATCGGCTCACATCTTTCATGACATATGTGGTTCGATGAACGTCGTCGTCGTCGTCGCCAAGATCATAACCCATTGAAGCCTGCCGTTTGCTGCGAGAGCTTTGCTCCCCGTAACGCTTTCTTCCAGAGTATCCCCCGCCATACGTATGGGTATTAGATGGTGTCGAAAGACCACTCATGACACCGAACTTTCGCAGCATTTTCTCAAACGTTGATTTCAGAGGTGGTAGTGATGCAGCAAAGAGACCAGCATTGAATTCGGCTCTATGTGAAGATCAGGTATGTCCTTAAATAAGAGGAGTAGGGACAACACTCACTTCACCCAGAGTGTCAAATTCACGGCCGCATATGTCGGATCTTGAGTGTTTAGAATTGCGGATAGCTCGGTAGCTTTCGCGATTGCACATGCAGTGGCACTACGCAGATGTCAGTCAAGGGCTACGGTCAGTTGGTAAGCAAAACCCATGTGGCCTCACGTTAAACCGATCATAAAAACACCCCGCAGTGCCCATTTATTGTATCGGGAAACCCTGACTTTGGAAAGGTATACGAGGGGCCCAATCGAGAAGGCCAAGTCCGTGACAATATTGCCAGCTTGATATTATCAGTAATAGCACAGATGGATCGTCTCAATGCTTATTTACTCACTGGTCTGGAGGTATGACATGACTAACGAGACCTTTCGAGGCCAGCAAGTCCCCGGGAGCGTTGGGTCTTTATTCCACGCTTTTTCGATAGGCTTGCAGCCTGCGAAAGTGGTAGGGAAAACAGTCAAGTTTACGATTAGACTGATCACAATGCACGCAATAATACCAAAATTGAAAAACTTGCTCAAGTTGAGCCGAAGCAGTGAACTGCCAATTCCAACTTTCAAGAGGGCCATAGCAACACCATTGCAAAAAATCGCAAAGGTCGAATATTTCATGCACTGAACCACGTCGGCTATGTCGAGCGTCAGGAACGGCTTCCCACTCCCATACAAAACACCGGCAATCGTTAAGCCTTGACCCGCAAGACCTGCTAGCTATCATGCTATCAGTTCACATTTCTCCTAATCGTAGGGTTCCTGAGAGCGTACCATTGCAAAACAGATGAGAAAGTCATCCCATCCAAAAGGTCTAGTAGCGGCATATCGGGCCCAGAATCGAGCAAGGACAAACACAGTTCCAAAGACAGTCAAAAAGCATGACACTCCCATTAACTCAGGCCCACGGTCCCGTAGTGCGGTCGGCCCTGGAGCATCCATACTTGACAGTGAAGCTCGAATTTTCCTATTTCATTGGAGGGTCGATTGATCTCATCAGTTCAAAAGATCAGATTTCTCCTGAAGGGCAGATCGGATCAGAAGATCAGTGGGGAGGATTTCTCGGGTCGATGATCACAAGAATTAGGATTATTAGCGGGCGAACCACACATAATGAACTGTCTAATCCAAAAAATGGAGCTGGAAAAATCGCCTGCTCTATGTAGTGCGAAATAATCGACACATTCCCCATGTGGACTCCACGAGGCTAATAGCCTCTTCGCTTGGCCTCAAAGAGGAGGAACTGCTTGGATTATTCGGGATGGAAGCATTTTAGTAACTGGGGGCAATTCCACTAAAGTCGGAGGTAATGCAACCTTTGGCCCTCAGGAGTCAGGACTTGCCCCTGGTCAAACCCCTTCCACCAAGCCCGCCCAGGACCACAAGGATGGGTTTGGTGGGTTTTGTCAGGTTAATAGGAAGAGAAAGGCGAAAAAATGGCAAGCTTGCATATTTTGGCTGAGGATTGACATCGCGGTTCTCTGATATCTTTGCTCTCAATGGGGAGGCTGGACTTTGCTAGATGAGAGGCTCCCAGAATGCTCCGGTCAGAAATAACAAACTTCACAGCAACTAAATGGCTTAGGCTATAATTAAAGAGCGCCAGGAGCCCAATAATTCTTCACAAATTGTCCGAAATCAGTGGGCCAATCGAAATGTGAACTAAACTTAATAGTGCCAGCCTCTCCCTTTTGAGTTTCCCCATTCTAAGATCAGGGTCAAACCTTCTGAAGAAGAACATTGGTTTCGCCAATTGACAACATGCCCGCTTCAGTGCTCCAGGTGCGCCACCCAGGGACTCGGGGAGGAAGCATTGAAGCTTCGTTTGTCCAAGGAAGCAAGGGTCGATTTTCGAAACCTCCCTCAAGAATCTCCATGGATTTGGCCGAACTCCCGACCGCCAGCAAGTGCGTGGCGCAGCCTACGCTGGAAGTGCCGAACGGCCTTGGAACTTGGATGTGAAACAGGATCGTGGTTGGCCGGACTCTTGTCGATGTAAACAGTGGGGGGAGTCGGAAAAAATTGCCCAAAGCTTGACACGCATGCAAACACATCCAACTAGAAGCCGCCGCTGTCTCCGTGTTTAGGTCATGATATCAGGAGGCCCCAAAAAGAATCCCACTCTTTATCATCGGCACTGGATCATCGGGTATGTGCGGATGCTTTTCGGTCCCACACATGTTATGATTCGCCGCGTCTGATTCGACACCTACGCCGCGTATTATTCCTGCGAGAGAGTGGAGGTGTTCAAATGGCACTAACCTTTTTTTTTATGAACTCTATCGGTATGGCTGGCATTCAAAGCGGGAGGCTTGTTTCTTGTTTCTTTAAACAGCGTGCAGGGGCTATTCCTTGTCACCCATAAAAGAAAGTCAAGACTCGCTGAGGTCCCAAATTGGGAATCAACAATCATATCATGGCTGCTGAGTGTTCTCTGCAAAGAACAGAATAATCAGTCACAGGGAGAACATTCTCACCATCCGGTCCGGTTGCTCACAACATTGTTATTGTAGTTCTTACTCCAAAGCTTGTGAAGCGACCGTGCGAACAACTTCGAGGGTTGTGATTGGCTTCTCTGGTGGTTCACCAGCTTCACCAAGTGGACGGCAGGGACATAATAAAAAATGCGCTGCTTTTTAGCTTCACCACAGTGGAGCAGAAACTGCCAGCTTTTCGCACATTCATCTCGGAGAGAATCAGGACTTTCCTTTTACAGTCATAGTCATAGGAGGTCTATGACACCAGGGTAGGTAGGCTGATTGATACCTCGGCTTCCCCTCCTCAGATCTCGCCCCTTTTTTCCCCTTGACTTCGCACTTGGCACGAGGACGCTAGATACTGCGTTCGTCATCCTAGGGCTGCATTATTATTCAAGCTGCAAATCTCACTTCACACTGTTCGCAGTGGGCTAAGTAGTGATCAGGAAGGGCTGGACAAGAGGGTCAACTGGAGCTAAGTGGCCGGTTGCGCCTGTTCATTCGCCGCATAATGATCAATTTTCCGAATTATATCTTCTTGGGCGTCAAACTTCCCGAGAGGACGAACATCCTGTCCATCCGCCAACCGAAAGTTTCGTGATCTCGGCATTATTGTTTTAATAATATGCATAGGTTCATTCAGTGGAAGGTCGAAAGAAAGCCTTTGGTTTTTTTTAGCGCATGCCTCGCGCGGCATCGATTTTCTCTTCAAATCCCATTGGTTCTACTAGCCGCGCTAAGATGATAGTTATTAGTCTATTTATTTTCTTTTTTCATGCCTTGGCAGCTGCTCTCATTGAAACAATAGCGGACCGAGGTGAAAAGCTGAACGGGTTCTATATCCCTTTCGCACGGCGTGCACTCTTCACAACGCTGAACAAATTGTCAGCAGCTACCATCAGGAGCTCGAAACGGATTCTCCACATCCCCTGATCTTTCGGAGCTAAATTATGCCCAGTTCAAGATTACCTGGATAAAATACAAACTGGATTATTTGGAGACCGATTTTACTATGTAGTCTTGATCGCCCCAGACAGACCGTGTGTTATATGGCTTGGGTTACATGGAGCTTTTGAGCGGGCCTCCCCGGCACGAGCTGGGTGAGAAATAATTGCTCGCCGACTTCTTTGTCCCATTTTTTGTTTTTGCATAAAAGTCCCATGCGAGCCCATCTCCATTTCGATGAAGGAGATACCATAGAGTCGCGAGGAATGGAAGATCAAAAATAGGGGCACGCTCCAAGCAAACCAAAAAGAACTGGCGCCTTCTCACCTGGTCAACTGTTCCGAGTCAAAATATCCCTTACTCAACCCAATTTCTCCAAAACCCTTTCGGGCCCCAGCCAGGTCGGGGTGGCCGTAACCGAGCGGCGGGGAGGAACTCTCGCCAGGCCCAGACCAGCGGAAAAGCATTCAGTGAGGTGGCATCGGGCTCCTCCGTCAGATATGAAGAGGGGCTTTTTAGACATCCCCCTTTTCCTGTGGAGTTCAACGAGTCATGACCGTCAGTCTCCCGTTGGCTTGGTGCGATCCAGCCTTTCTCACATGCAGAACAAATCAAAATACAACTAAAATAGTGCTTTATATAAGGGCAGTAGAAGGGACACATCCGTGGAAGTATGGTTGCCAGCTCGCCCAAGATTTCTTTCGAGGGAAAGAGAGAAGAAAGGGGAAAAGCCTGAATTTCATCACTCAGCCGATTCCACCCTTTGGCTAGTTATAATTAAACTGTCCAGAACACTCAAACCTGATGTGTACCCTGATCAAAAAGTCGATTCCTTTTCTCAAAATTTTAATCATGAAATCTTCAAGTTTTAGAAAACGAATTCAAAATCAACGGGTTTCTACAGAGTGTATTATTCTCAACTCAGCAGTTTCTGACCGTTTAACCTGCTAACTGGTACGCAAGCAGGAAATTAAAATGGTACCTCTTGATGCTGTATGACAGCTCTCGTGGCCCGATTATTATTTCCAGATTAACAAACTACTCCTCTGAGAATCTACCTGAGATAGGACTTTATGTCGCTACACTACCCGTCAGGGCCCTCACTGATCAGCGATCATCCCTTACCATTGAATATTAACAAGATGTCTAAAAAGCCGGTGAAAAAAAAATACTCGCTCGTATCTTCTTCAACTGTAATTGGGATAAAAGTTAAAACCTACCCCCACCCCTGACTGATCCCCCTCCGACCATTTACTGTGTAATTGGAGCTAAATGACGACGAAGAAAAAGACGCATGAAAATATCGGTGAGCGGTGGTGGCATATAGATCTAAGAAGGCAAGCAGAATTGCAACCCTCCAGCACCAACCTCCTCCTCCCCTCTCCCCCAAAAGCAAGAAGACATAACTACCTCAATAATATGATATTCTCCGTCCGTTCAGTGATATATCTAGGAGTTGAGAAGAGACCGAACCTCGCTCACTTAGAGTTTCGTATGTTCGTCCCTACTTTAGTTACCGTTAGTTACCCTGGATGCGCCCTGACCTGTCAGTTAAACATTTATGGACGGTGGAGCCAGTGCAGTGAGTGAGCCAGTGCGCAGAGGCAATAATAATAATAATGGTTCAATCCGAACCCCTCCCTCTCTACAAAACGGCTTCTGCCCACGTTCCGTTGGCCAAGGTAGATTCCAATCAACAGCGCTCTCGCGGCTAACCCCTCCGCCCTCACTACCGAGAACGCAAGGCCCCCTTTCCCCTGCTTGTTGCCTCATGGCTTACGGATACTATGAGGCCTTGCAGAACGCCCGGGGGATCGGCAACGGCGGTAACTGGACAGTTTCTGTCCCTGAACGAGCAAGCCAACCCGCAAAATCAGCATTCTGGTTTCGTGGATTGGATGCTCTGTTCGCTTGTCGAATGGCGCTTGTACCTCACTAACTTCCACACCCTCATATCCCACGTGTCGTTGGAGTTAGCGGGTGGGCCCAGCTTGGGTGGGTGTGCATAGAAGTCAGCGGGAAAAGAGGTCCGACCTCCTCATATAGGTATCCCATCATTCTTAGCTCATTTGTTCTTATATGAATAGAGCATGTATCCCCGTTGTTCTGCATTCTTTTTGTCGATCAGTTCAGTCACTCATTCGGTTTCTTTTCTGTAAGCCTCCATTTCTTTTTTAAAAAAATTATTTGTTTTTGAATGGTCTAGAACCATGTTACTCTCGTTTCGCCCCTCGGGGAGTGCTTGTGCTCTTTGGTGCGCTCTCCTCCTCTTCACATCGTTCGCTACCTCAGCAGTTTTGGTCAATGACAATGACAAACGGACACTTCGTGACCCTAACGCGTTTGACTACATCATTGTTGGAGGCGGTTTGACCGGTCTTGTTGCCGCGCATCGATTGTCGGAGAATCTGTTTGGTTAGTACATCTTCCTGTATTCTTTCGTTGCCTTTCCTTTCTTCTCGATTCCAATGTGAGCGAATGAGGAATAATTTCTTTGTGACCCGCGATACATTATAAATGTGCGTGGAAACTAACTTGCATTCCGTGTAGTATCTGTGCTGGTCCTTGAATATGGCGTTATTGACCGAAGCAACAAGACGCTTATTCCCTACCTTGCCACCTCTCTAAATATCCCAGCCATGTTCGATATCAGAACGGCTCCGGAGCCAGGCCTTGAAGGTAACACCTATGCAGTCAGGGCTGGATCAGTTGCCGGTGGTGGATCGACCGTCAATGGTACGTAGATCTTTGTGTTGAGAAAGTAAAACAATGATTTTTGCACAAGCAACTTACGCTGTTTCTAGGTATGGCATATGACAGAGCATCGGTTGCCGACTATGACTCCTGGGAAGAGCTTGGAAACCGCGGCTGGGGATGGAAGGGCATGTTTCCGTATTTCAGGAAGAGTGCGGATTTCACCCCTCCGCCAAAGGCGATCGTCGATAAATACCAATACACATATGACGAGACTGCTTACGGTCACTTCAGCCCTTTGCAAGTTACGCTCCCTCACTGGCAGGCTCCCGACCAGTATAAGATGGCGGATGCCTTCACCGAGCTTGGAGTCGAGCACCTCCAGGAACATGCCAAGGGGAACGCAATTGGTCAATTCTGGGCTCCTGCTACCATTGATGCCAAAACCATGACTAGATCCTCGTCATTGACAGCATACTATGACAAAGCCAGCTGGCGTCCAAATCTCAAAATGCTTACTAAGCACCAAGTCACTCAGCTAACATTTGATGGGGACTCCACGACGGTTACAGGCGTGAAGGCTATCAACAGAAAGACGAATGCCGAAGTGACCTTCCGCGCGAGAAAAGAGGTTGTTATGGCTGCGGGTGCTCTTCACACCCCTCAGATCCTCCAATTGAGTGGTATTGGGCCTAAGAGTGTTGTGGAAGCTGCCGGGATCAAGTCCAGAGTCGACTTGCCAGCAGTTGGAAGCAACTTGCAGGATCATCCCGTCGCGTACTTGAACTGGAAAGTTACTAACAGCTTCCCGGAGCCAAACATCATGGCGATCAACGAGACTTTCGCTGCTGCGGCGTTGGAAGAATATCAGAACCATAGAACTGGTCCTTACACCAAGTGCCAGTCTAACACAATTGCATTCCTCTCCCTGTCCATGATCACCAATAACACTGAGGATCTGATCAATGACCTGAAATCGCAAGTAGCCTCCAATTACCTGCCCGATTCGTACACTAGCGATCTGATTGCTGGATACGAAGCTCAGCGAACCATCCTGGCCAGGCAGCTTGGAGATGGTTCTGTCTCTGCTCTCGAGTTCCCATTTAGTGGTTCAGGAATGGTGCCCAATTCGATTCAGAAGCCTCTTAGCCGTGGAACCGTGTATCTCAACCCTACAAACCCCCATGGGGAACCTATCGTCACGTAAGTTTAACCATCTAGTAAACTAAGAAGCAAGTCACGGAAGACATCACCTGGAATTTTAATATTGACTATAATTTCAAACCAGATACCACGCCTTCACAAACCCCTTCGATCGTGCCCAGATTGCCACCTTCATTAAATTCACTCGCCGCTACTTCAAGACAAATGCTCTTGCCGATATGCAGCCCCAGGAGGTCTCACCAGGCGAAGACGCCCAAACTGAAGATCAAATCATCGCGAAGCTCATTGCGGGAGGCCCTCTCTCACTCTCCCCGTCTTTCGCGCATCCCAGCAGCAGTTGCCCGATGATGCCCAAGGAGAAGGGCGGCTGTGTCGGTGCTGACCTGCAGGTGTATGGAACGAAGAGGCTGAGTATCATCGATGCTTCGATCATTCCAATCATTCCCAGTGCGCATCTGCAGGCGACTATGTATGCTATTGCTGAAAAGGCCTCAGATATCATCAAGTGGAGAGGCTTGTGGCAATGGGGGTGATTGTGGCCGTCTTTTTGCCCATCATAATGTGGAGGCTGTTTAGGTGTAGATTCGGGCGTGTATATATTCCATAATTCTAGACGTTATTCTCTCCAATCACAGGAATACTAGATAATCAGCATCGCTCTGCTTTTCACCGCTTACTTCCTCTTCCTCGCTCTTTTCGTGACGATGCCTCAGAAAACCTCCAATTCACATTCGATTCCCCTGCTCATCTCATGTGTGGGGGGCTGGCGAAGGCGGAGGTGAGCCTCTTGCGATCCACTAGTGATTCAGTATCAAAAGAAATAAGTGAAGGAAATTGGCATTCCCTTCTTGTAAATCCTAGGAGTCGACCCCGCATCCTCCTTTCTCCTCTCCATCCCTCGCCTAGGTTAGATAGCCAGAGTGCGACTGAAATCTGTACGTAACGCGTCGAAAAGCTCGCGACTGCAGTAGCTCCTAATAAAATTCCGAGTAAACCAATCAGTAGTAATCGTCCTTTTTGCAAGCTCTGCCCCTGAAAAAAGACGGAATCGGAAAACAAAATATGCTGTCTTATCAAGAATGCATTAGCTTGTTGACTCTGCCCATATGAAATATTTGACTTTTTTTTTAAGGGCTGGGGTTAAGCGTTTGAGATCGCGGGGAGTGTCCGATTCGGTGCTTATTGGCATGGATATGTGTATCCATGGATGCTTGGGATGGCCTTGTGTATATTGACAGCTGTTGTCTAAGCCCAAATGCCCCAACTGTGTCCAATGCATCAAGGCATCCTCGAAACCAAACCCACCACAACCCCCTCAACAAGAATAATAGCATAAAAGCAAAGAGCAAAACAATCCCATCCCATCCCATCCCATCTCGCTTTTACACTTAACCCTCATCTAGTCCTCGCCCCAAAGAAATGCAGACAAGCAACGCGCGTAATCAAACATCTCGCAGCTTCGGTGCAGTTAACGTTACACCGGCCGCGGCCATACTATTTCTCCGAAAGCTGACCCGGCCCGCCGCTACGGCTATTTTGCAAGGGTAGCGCCTGTACCTAACTACGGGAGTGGTGGTGAAGGTGCTGTCCTTTCACGCGCTTGGCGGCTAATCTGTGGATCCGATGAGGTCATGGGCGCGCTTGTCTGTTTTTGTTCCGGTTGGTTGTTCGGTGGGAGGGATGGATGTTACGGAGAGGAATGATTGAGTCTGATGGAACCTTTGCATTCTAGAATTGGGTTTTTATGTAGAAGGCAATGGAGATATTCATTTATAATTTATATACTCCGCTAGGGAGGGAGGTTGTTTTGAAGGTGAGAATCAAGAGCGATGGGGTGAAGATATATACATATATATTATGGACACTGTTGAGATATTACACCCGGAACAGAAAAGGAGGTTGCAACACGTTAATAACCCTCCGTTCCAAAGAGGCCATCAATCATATATATATATATATATATATCAATCCTTAGAAATAAATAAAAATCAGAAGCCGCCATATTCCAACCAGGTTGTGCTTTCACTTTTTGGATCCAGGAGAAAGCTCAAACACCCAACACTCCCACAGACACAGCATCAATATTTTCCCACACACCCCCGAACCTGCATATTAACAAGAAGTATCCACGAA